>NC_091458.1:4797414-4992414 GCF_027789765.1 Dendropsophus ebraccatus | reverse complement strand
TCTCTTTCTCTTTCCCTCTATCTTTCTCTCTCTCTCTCTCTCTCTCTCTCTCTCTCTCTCTTTCTTTCTTTCTTTCTTTCTTTCTTTCTCTTTCTTTCTCTCTCTCTCTTTCCCTCTATCTATCTTTCTCTATCTCTCTCTCTTTCCCTCTCTCTCTTTCTTTCTCTTTCTTTCTCTCTCTCTTTCCCTCTCTCTCTTTCTTTCTCTTTCTTTCTCTCTCTCTTTCCCTCTCTCGTTGGGTCCGGTTGTGTTGCCATGGGCACTCTCTCTATTTGTCTCTCCCTTTCTCTCCTTCGACACGGTCTCTCTCTGTCTCCTCGGCATCTCTTTGCTTTTCCTGCACTTATCTGAGTGTGCTGGAGACAGGTGGGGAGTGGTGACCTGGGGGGGGGGGGGTCTCTCTCCTAGGCCTCTCTATTGGGGACCCCCCCATATTGCTGGATAACTGGGCAGATGGCCCGTTGAGGAGTCGGGGAGCGCTGGGTGATGGCGGTGCGGGTAGACGTGGGCAGTCATGTGGCCGTGATGTCATGCCCTTAGCGCGCCCATTCCCAAACATCCCCCCCCCCCGTTTTATAAACACCGAATTATTTTTAGGACGTTTCATTTATAATTTCTCAAAGAATGAAACCCGAGCAGCAGAGCGAGGAGCGCGGCCAACTCTGCTATATAATGGGAGGAAGCGGGGTCCCCGGGGAGACTGTGTGCTCTGATGCTCTCACATCCGGAGGGGGGGGAGGTGACGCCCAGGGATGACCTATGACCCCCAGAGTTGACATCAGCCCCAGCACAGCTCCAGTTACACAAGGATGCCGGGGGGGGGGGGGGGGGGGGGGGGACAATATGGTTTACAGGGCTGTGGAGAATGGGGGTTGTAGTTACCTGCAGTGTAACCCCTCACGTCCCTGTGTCTTCTCTGCAGTGACCCGTCACAACCATCTCAAGGACTTCATGCTGGTGGTCTCCATCGTCATCGGGGTTGGGGGCTGCTGGTTCGCCTACATCCAGAACCGATACTCCAAGGAGCACATGAAGAAGATGATGAAGGACCTGGAGGGGCTGCACCGGGCCGAGCAAAGTCTGCACGATCTCCAGGAGAGGTGGGTGATGGGCTGCGGGCTGGGCTGTGGACCCCCCCCCCCCCCCCCCGTCCTGGAGGATGGGCTGGGCTTTGGGCCCCCCCTGTCCTGGGGATGGGCTGGGCTTCGGTCCCCCCCTGTCCTGGGGATGGGCTGGGCTGCGGGCCCCCCTGTCCTGGGGATGGGCTGGGCTCTGGGCCCCCCTGTCCTGGGGATGGGCTGGGCTGCGGGCCCCCCTGTCTGGAGGATGGGATGGGCTGGGTGTTGTCAGCTCTTGTGGTCGCTGCCATGTCTGTTTGTAATAAATATATATATATATATATATATATATATATATATATATATATATATATATATATAATATACAGGATTATGGGGGATCAGTGCTCAGGCGGGGAGGATATAGGAATACCGCCCTCTGCCCTGTGATCAGTCATACTCCTATTATCCCCACAGGGACCCCGGGCCCATCTGTAGATCAGGGTGTCCACCCCTTATCTGTCCCCTTTATGTAATGGTGACTGCTCCCCCCTCTATCCGAGGAATGCTGCGGCCATGGTGACATCTACTGGTGAGGAGAGTGTAGTGCAGCCTCACGTGATGACCCAGTAAGGGGGTCCCCAGCCTGGTGTGATGACTCAGTAAGGGGGTGCCCTGCCTCATGTGATGACTCAGTAAGGGGGTCCCCGGCACTGTGTGATGACCCAGTAAGGGGGTTCCCGGCCCTGTGTGATGACTCAGTAAGGGGGTGCCCTGCCTCGTGTGATGACTCAGTAAGGGGGTCCCTGGCCCAGTGTGATGACTCAGTAAGGGGGTCCCTGGCCCAGTGTGATGACTCAGTAAGGGGGTCCCTGGCCCAGTGTGATGACTCAGTAAGGGGGTCCCTGGCCCAGTGTGATGACTCAGTAAGGGGGTCCCCGCCCCGGGGTGATGACTCAAGTTAGGGGGTGCCCTGCCTGGTATGCTGCCCCCTCCTTATAACCCCCTGTCCTGTCTCCAGACTCCAGAAGGCGCAGGAGGAGCACCGCACGGTGGAGGTGGAGAAGGTCCATCTAGAGAAGAAGCTGCAGAATGAGATCAGTTTGGCCAAACAGGAGGCGCAGCGGCTGCGGGAGCTCCGAGAGGGAACCGAGAATGAGCTGAGCCGCCAGAAGTACGCCGAGCAGGAACTGGAACAGGTGAGAGCCGCAACACTACTGCCCCGGACTGTACCACTACATCACAGGGTATCAGCCTTATCTATATTACTACCGGACTGTACCATCTATATCCCAGGGTATCAGCCTTATCTATATTACTACCGGACTGTACCATTATATCCCAGGGTCCTACCCTCACCTATATTACTGTTGTCCTGGCCCCCGGTGTGACTTGTTGCCCCCCGGCAGGTCCGCATGGCCCTGAGGAACGCGGAGAAGGAGCTGGAGTCTCACAGTAACTGGTCGGCCCCGGAGTCGTTACAGAAGTGGCTGCAGCTGACGCATGAGGTGGAGGTGCAGTACTACAACATCAAGAAGCAGAACGCAGAGAAGCAGCTCATGCTGGCAAAGGAAGGGGTGAGGATCCTGGTGCTGCCCCCCCCCCCAGTGCTGCCTGCTGCTCAACAACACCCCCATCCCCCCTGTTGCTGTCCTGCCCACTTGTCCACCACCCGCTGTACTTTTCTTTCCTGAACTCCACACCCCTCCCTCCAGTGCTGCCCGCTCCCCTGCCCTCTCCTCGGTACTGCCCGCTCCCCTGCCCTCTCCTCGGTGCTGCCCGCTCCCCTGCCCTCTCCTCGGTGCTGCCCGCTCCCCTGCTCTCTCCTCGGTGCTGCCCGCTCCCCTGCCCTCTCCTCGGTGCTGCCCTCTCCTCGGTGCTGCCCACTCCCCTGCCCTCTCCTCGGTGCTGCCCGCTCCCCTGCCCTCTCCTCGGTGCTGCCCGCTCCCCTGCCCTCTCCTCGGTGCTGCCCGCTCCCCTGCCCTCTCCTCGGTGCTGCCCGCTCCCCTGCCCTCTCCTCGGTGCTGCCCGCTCCCCTGCCCCCCACCCCCCTCATCTTTTCTCGTCTTTCCTTTCAGGCTGAGAAGATTAAGAAGAAGAGGAACACGTTATTTGGGACCTTCCATGTGGCGCACAGCTCCTCACTGGATGACGTGGACCATAAGATCCTGTCCGCAAAGTAAGTGCCCCCCTCCCAGGCTGTACCGGGGGCATCCACAGGAGGCAGCTGCAGTATGCAAGGGGCTTGTCGGTATTGGCGGGGGTATGAATGCCCACCTCACGTGTTGTGATGTCACCCTTGTGCCTGACCTTTGCCCTCTTCCCCTCCCCCATGTTGTGATGTCACCCTTGTGCCTGACCTCTGCCCCCTTCCCCTCCCCCACGTGTTGTGATGTCATCCTTGTGCCTGACCTTTGCTTTCTACCCCCCTCGTGTTGATGTCACTGTTGTGCCTGACCTTTGACCTCCTCCCTTCCCCCACTTGTGATGTCACCCTGGTTCCTGACCTTTGCCCCCCCCCCCCCGTGTTTTGATGTCACCCTTGTGTCTGACCTTTGCCCTCTCCAGCTCCCCCACTTGTGATGTCACCCTTGTGCCTGACCTTTGACCTCTCCACCTCCCCCACTTGTGATGTCAGCCTTGTGCCTGACCTTTGACCTCTCATCCTCTCCCATGTGTTGTGATGTTACCCTTGTGCCTGACCTTTGCCCCCCCCCCCCCCCCACACGTGTTGTGATGTCACCCTTGTGCCTGACCTTTGCCCTCTCCCCCTCCCCCAGGCAAGCGCTCAGTGAAGTGACGGCAGCCTTACGGGAGCGGCTGCACCGCTGGCAGCAGATTGAGATGCTCTGCGGCTTCCAGATCGTTAATAACCCGGGTCTGCATGTCCTGATGACATCATTAAACATTGACCCCAGTCTGATGGGCGGAGCCCGGCCTGCCCCCACCCACCTGATCCTGACAGATGACCTGGACGATCTAGATGAGGAGATTGTGTCTCCTATCAGCATGCAGTGTAAGTGGGCCGGGATGAGGGGGCGGAGCTATATGTGATCACATGATACCACTGAGGGGTCCTGTAGGCGGGCTCTGACCTTTCTCTCCCGGTTGGGACAGACGCGGCCTGGCTGATGGGACGGCGGTACAACGAGCGCCCGTCCACCTGCTCTGAGGACTCCGCCCTGTGGAAATACTCCGGTTTGCTCCTTGTTCTCCAGATCTGTCCCTCTCTCCTGTCACATGACTTTCCTGCTGGCACTGCGTACCTAAAGAGGGGGGGTGGGGTTGTACACCACCATGGGGGTCTGTGGGGGTGGGGGGAGGAGAGTGCTCCCGCCCCCTGCTGTGGGGAAGAATGCCCCGCCCTCTGCTGTGGGGGAGAGAAAGGGAAGACTGCCCCGCCCTCTGCTGTGGGGGAGAGTGCCCCGCCCTCTTCTGTGGGGGCGAGAGAGAGAGGCAAAAGTGCCCTGACTCCTGCAGTGGGGGAGAGAAAGAGGGAAGAGTGCCCCGCCCCCTGCTGTGGGGGAGAGAAAGGGAAGACTGCCCCGCCCCCTGCTGTGGGGGAGAGAAAGAGGGTAGACTGCCCCGCCCCCTGCTGTGGGGGAGAGAGAGAGAGGGAGGAGTGCCCCGCCCCCTGCTGTGGGGGAGAGAAAGGGAAGACTGCCCCGCCCCCTGCTGTGGGGGAGAGTGCCCCGCCCTCTTCTGTGGGGGCGAGAGAGAGAGGCAAAAGTGCCCTGACTCCTGCAGTGGGGGAGAGAAAGAGGGAAGAATGCCCCGCCCCCTGCTGTGGGGGAGAGAAAGAGGGAAGAGTGCCCCGCCCCCTGCTGTGGGGGAGAGAGGGAGGAGTGCCCCGCCCCCTGCTGTGGGGGAGAGAAAGAGGGAAGAGTGCCCCGCCCCCTGCTGTGGGGGAGAGAGGGAGGAGTGCCCCGCCCCCTGCTGTGGGGGAGAGAGGGAAAAGTGCCCCGCCCCCTGCTGTGGGGGAGAGAGGGAGGAGTGCCCAGCCCCCTGCTGTGGGGGAGAGAGGGAGGAGTGCCCAGCCCCCTGCTGTGGGGGAGAGAGAGAGAGAGGGAGGAGTGCCCCGCCCCCTGCTGTGGGGGAGAGAGGGAAAAGTGCCCCGCCCCCTGCTGTGGGGGAGAGAGGGAGGAGTGCCCAGCCCCCTGCTGTGGGGGAGAGAGGGAGGAGTGCCCAGCCCCCTGCTGTGGGGGAGAGAGGGAGGAGTGCCCAGCCCCCTGCTGTGGGGGAGAGAGAGAGAGAGGGAGGAGTGCCCCGCCCCCTGCTGTGGGGGAGAGAGAGAGGGAGGGAGGAGTGCCCAGCCCCCTGCTGTGGGGGAGAGAGAGAGAGAGAGGGAGGAGTGCCCAGCCCCCTGCTGTGGGGGAGAGAGGGAGGAGTGCCCAGCCCCCTGCTGTGGGGGAGAGAGAGAGAGAGGGAGGAGTGCCCCGCCCCCCTGCTGTGGGGGAGAGAGGGAAAAGTGCCCCGCCCCCTGCTGTGGGGGAGAGAGGGAGGAGTGCCCAGCCCCCTGCTGTGGGGGAGAGAGGGAGGAGTGCCCAGCCCCCTGCTGTGGGGGAGAGAGGGAGGAGTGCCCAGCCCCCTGCTGTGGGGGAGAGAGAGAGAGAGGGAGGAGTGCCCCGCCCCCTGCTGTGGGGGAGAGAGAGAGGGAGGGAGGAGTGCCCAGCCCCCTGCTGTGGGGGAGAGAGAGAGAGAGAGGGAGGAGTGCCCAGCCCCCTGCTGTGGGGGAGAGAGGGAGGAGTGCCCAGCCCCCTGCTGTGGGGGAGAGAGGGAGGAGTGCCCAGCCCCCTGCTGTGGGGGAGAGAGGGAGGAGTGCCCCGCCCCCTGCTGTGGGGGAGAGAGGGAGGAGTGCCCAGCCCCTGCTGTGGGGGAGAGAGGGAGGAGTGCCAGCCCCCTGCTGTGGGGGAGAGAGGGAGGAGTGCCCAGCCCCCTGCTGTGGGGGAGAGAGGGAGGAGTGCCCAGCCCCCTGCTGTGGGGGAGAGAGAGAGAGAGGGAGGAGTGCCCCGCCCCCTGCTGTGGGGGAGAGAGAGAGAGAGGGAGGAGTGCCCCGCCCCCTGCTGTGGGGGAGAGAGAGAGAGAGGGAGGAGTGCCCCGCCCCCTGCTGTGGGGGAGAGAGAGAGGGAGGGAGGAGTGCCCAGCCCCCTGCTGTGGGGGAGAGAGGGAGGAGTGCCCCGCCCCCTGCTGTGGGGGAGAGAGGGAAAAGTGCCCCGCCCCCTGCTGTGGGGGAGAGAGAGAGAGAGGGAGGAGTGCCCAGCCCCCTGCTGTGGGGGAGAGAGAGAGAGAGAGGGAGGAGTGCCCCGCCCCCTGCTGTGGGGGAGAGAGAGAGGGAGGGAGGAGTGCCCAGCCCCCTGCTGTGGGGGGTGAATGATAGACTAGGTAAGCATTGGCCCCTCATCACGCGGAGATCTGTCCAGAACCCCCCTCCCCCTTCCTCACGGCCCTTCAGTCACTGAGCTGCTGCTTACACCGATCTGCCAAGACTCTTATTATTGTCTGTAGCCTGAAATATGGCGGCATGTGCACTCACCTCACTGCTGTGCATGCTGGGATAGTATGGGGGGTTGCCCTCCTAGGTGCGTATCCTATGGTGAGGGGTCCGGTTGCCTTCTTTGGCGTATCGTGTGGGGGGGTCTGGTCGCCCTCCCGGGGGGTCATCCTGTGTGTGTGTGGGGGGGGGAGGTCTGGGGTCTGGTCGCTCTCCCGGGATCATCCTGTGAGGGGGGGGGGTGTCTGGTCGTCCTCCCCGGGGTTCATGCTGTGTGTGTGGGGGGGGGGGGGTCTGGTCTCCCTCCCCGGGGATCATCCTGTGTGTGTTTGGGGGGGGTCTGGTCGCCCTCCCCGGGGGTCATCCTGCGAGGGGGGGGGGTCTGGTCTCCCTCCCCGGGGGTCATCCTGCGAGGGGGGGGGGTCTGGTCTCCCTCCCCGGGCGCTATCCTGTGAGGGGGGGTGTGTCTGGTCGTCCTCCCCGGGGGTCATGCTGTGTGTGTGTGTGGGGGGGGGGGTCTGGTGTCTGGTCGCTCTCCCTGGGATCATCCTGTGAGGGGGGGGGGGGTGTCTGGTCGTCCTCCCCGGGGTTCATGCTGTGTGTGTGTGTGGGGGGGTGTCTGGTTGTCCTCCCCAGGGATCATCCTGTGTGTGTATGGGGGGTCTGGTCGCCTTCCCCGGGCGCCATCCTGCGAGGGGGGGGGGTCTGGTGTCTGGTCGCTCTCCCGGGCGCCATCCTGCGAGGGGGGGGGGTCTGGTCTCCCTCCCCGGGAGGTATTAGCACGCTCACGCTGTGTTCTCTCTTTTCTCTGCAGCGCCCTCCCTCCGCCAGCGACACACAGACTCTCCGCTCTCTACGCTGGGATCACAGAGGTTGGTAGAAGGTCATGTGATCTGTCCGTCTGAGGCCGCCTCTCCTGTCCATTACCGGCCCAGCAAAGTGTCGCTCCACCGGATGCGCAGCCTTTCTCATGGACAGTCGTTCAGTTCGGAGCACTATCCACCCGGCGGTGCCCCCTCCTCCTGCCCTCCTGCCCCTGCCCCACCCGGGCCGCACTCCATGCCTGTGTATTACCACCACTCCACCACCTACTACCTGCAGATGGACTCCCTGCCCGACCTGCCCCCACCAGACCTCACCTCCGGGATCCCGTGCCGTTCTCCCAGCGTTGGGTAGAGTTGCATGTGCATGGCTCTGCTGTGCCTCACCGATGTGACGTGTTCACCGGGTGATTATTAACCTCTGCCTGCTGCGTGACTGCATGAGCGCTATATACACACCCACCCCTGCCCTGTGACTGCATGAGCGCTATATACACACCCACCCCTGCCCTGTGACTGTATGAGCGCTATATACACACCCACCCCTGCCCTGTGACTGTATGAGCGCTATATACACACCCACCCCTGCCCTGTGACTGTATGAGCGCTATATACACACCCACCCCTGCCCTGTGACTGTATGAGCGCTATATACACACCCACCCCTGCCCTGTGACTGTATGAGCGCTATATACACACCCACCCCTGCCCTGTGACGGCATGAGCGCTATATACACACCCACCCCTGCCCTGTGACGGCATGAGCGCTATATACACACCCACCCCTGCCCTGTGACTGTATGAGCGCTATATACACACCCACCCCTGCCCTGTGACGGCATGAGCGCTATATACACACCCACCCCTGCCCTGTGACGGCATGAGCGCTATATACACACCCACCCCTGCCCTGTGACGGCATGAGCGCTATATACACATCCACCCCTGCCCTGTGACTGTATGAGCGCTATATACACATCCACCCCTGCCCTGTGACTGTATGAGCGCTATATACACATCCACCCCTGCCCTGTGACGGCATGAGCGCTATATACACATCCACCCCTGCCCTGTGACTGTATGAGCGCTATATACACATCCACCCCTGCCCTGTGACTGTATGAGCGCTATATACACACCCACCCCTGCCCTGTGACTGCATGAGCAACACACACACATACACACACACCCCTGCCCTGTGACTATGAGCGCTGTACACACACACACACCCCTGCCCTGTGACTGAGCGCTGTACACACACACACACCCCTGCCCTGTGACTGAGCGCTGTACACACACCCACACACACACACACCCCTGCCCTGTGACTATGAGCGCTGTACACACACACACATCCCTGCCCTGTGACTGTATGAGCGCTATATACACACCCACCCCTGCCCTGTGACTGTATGAGTGCTATATACACACCCACCCCTGCCCTGTGATGGCATGAGCGCTATATACACACCCACCCCTGCCCTGTGACTGTATGAGCGCTATATACACACCCACCCCTGCCCTGTGACTGTATGAGCGCTATATACACATCCACCCCTGCCCTGTGACTGCATGAGCAACACACACACATACACACACATCCCTGACCTGTGACTATGAGCGTTCTACACACACACACACACACACCCCCCTGCCCTGTGACTATGAGCGCTGTACACACACACACACACACCCCTGCCCTGTGACTGTATGAGCGTTCTACACACACACACACTCACACACACACACCCCCCTGCCCTGTGACTATGAGCGCTGTACACACACACACACCCCTGCCCTGTGACTATGAGCGCTGTACACACACACACACACACACATCCCTGCCCTGTGACTATGAGAGCTGTACACACACACACACACACCCCTGCCCTGTGACTGAGCGCTGTACACACACACACACACACACACATCCCTGCCCTGTGACTGCATCAGCGCCCCCCCCCCCCCCCCCCCCAAAAGCCTACCCTGTGCCTATACGTGAAAAGCACGAAATGTCAGTCAATTCCCTGTGCCATCAATTGCAGCTGGAAGATGTGATGTACAGTCACGCCCAGAGCAGAACTCAAAATTCAGCTGTTAGTCCTTCCCGGGGATCAGCGCAGATCTCATCCCGCTCAGAGCTTTGCAGCATTTTGTAATATTTTAGTACATAAAAGGAAAAGCAGACGTGGCGGGGGTGGGGGTGGGGGTGGGGGTGGGGGTGGGGGTCACCTGCCGTCTCCTTACTAAACATAGTCACAAGAGGCCGCTCCGCAGATCCAGAGGATTCACAGCAATTAGTACAATCAGGATCTGCCGGATTACACCACACCGAGAGCAACAGCGGGGGGAGCCGACACTTGGCGCAGCGCCCACTCCCTGTACATTATATAATGAGGTGAAGGATCAGCAGCCGCCTCGTCCTCCAGCTGCCAGACAGCCTGACCGCCGAGAGAAAGGAGGGGGCCACGTCCCAGGAGTAATCCCCCCCCCCCCCACACACACACATCAGGAGGACCGGATTGTAATAACCCGTCCCTGTTTCCCCAATTTTCTGTAAACACTGACTGGGAAGAGAAAAGATGCTCCCCTCTGTGACCCTTCCCCTTCCATTGCCCCCCCTGTGTCCCCGCCCCTTTCGTTGCCCCCCCCTCTGTGACCCCTCCCCTTCCGTCCCCCCCCCCCCCTGTCACCCTTTCCCTTCCGTTGCCCCCTCTGTGACCCCTCCCCTTCCGTTGCCCCCGTCACCCTTTCCCTTCCGTTGCCCCCTCTGTGACCTCTCCCCTCTGTGACTCCTCCCCTTCTGTGACCCCTCCCCTTCCGTTGCCCCCCCTGTCACCCTTTCCCTTCCGTTGCCCCCTCTGTGACCCCTCCCCTTCTGTTGCTCCCCTCTGTGACACCTCCCCTTCCGTTGCCCCCCCTGTCACCCTTTCCCTTCCGTTGCCCCCCCCCCGTCACCCTTTCCCTTCCGTTGCCCCCTCTGTGACCCCTCCCCTTCCGTTGCCCCCTCTGTGACACCTCCCCTTCCGTTGCCCCCTCCCCTTCCGTTGCCCCCTCTGTGACACCTCCCCTTCCTCTGCCCCCCCCCGTCACCCTTTCCCTTCCGTTGCCCCCTCTGTGACACCTCCCCTTCCTCTGCCCCCCCCCCCCCGTGTCACCCTTTCCCTTCCGTTGCCCCCTCTGTGACCTCTCCCCTTCTGTTGCTCCCCTCTGTGACCCCTCCCCTTCCGTTGCCCCCCCCGTCACCCTTTCCCTTCCGTTGCCCCCTCTGTGACCTCTCCCCTTCCGTTGCCCCCTCTGTGACCCCTCCCCTTCCGTTGCCCCCTCTGTGACCCCTCCCCTTCCTCTGCCCCCCCCGTCACCCTTTCCCTTCCGTTGCCCCCTCTGTGACCCCTCCCCTTCCTCTGCCCCCCCCCCCCCCGTCACCCTTTCCCTTCCGTTGCCCCCTCTGTGACCTCCTCCCCTTCTGTTGCTCCCCTCTGTGACACCTCCCCTTCCATTGCCCCCTCTGTGACCCCTCCCCTTCCTCTGCCCCCCCCCCGTCACCCTTTCCCTTCTGTTGCCCCCTCTGTGACCCCTCCCCTTCTGTTGCTCCCCTCTGTGACCCCTCCCCTTCCGTTGCCCCCTCTGTGACCTCTCCTGTTGCCATCTACAGCTACCAGTTGACATTACTGTGGCCTCTTCCAGGCGCTGGGTATACATAGCCTGTACTATAGGATGTATGGACAGAGGTTACTGGGCTCTAGTGTACGCCTCGTTCCTTGTATACAGCTGCTCCACCATCCCCCCCCCTCCTCTGTGATTGTGTACTGACAGTCATGTGACTTCCCCCAAACATCTTCCGTTGTCTAACTCTTTGCCTTTATCTTTCAGGGACTTGAGTCGTTCTGATTCTGAATCGTCCATCCCTTACATGGGAGACCCTCGACTCACAAAGATCCCCAGCGCCAAATCCTCCCTATCTCACCGAGCTGCCGAAGAGCTGCTGTCCAGCAGTCAGACCCCCAATGGTGGCAACCGCCAGCTGGAGCTGTCCCTGCAGAGACTGTCTGACAGTCCCCAGCTGGAGAAGAAGTTTGGCGAGAAGTCGTGCAGCTTAGGAGAGATCAGCACGGTCGGGACGGGACATTCCGACTCTTCCCGATCCCACAGCCCCAGTTCCACCGAGGCCGACACACCGTCCCCTGGCATGGAGGCCAAGCACAACCACTCTAAGAGCACGCGGATACCACAGCTGGCCGGCAAAAAGAACGCTGGAGACGAGGACAGCGGCTCCACCGGGGAGGACAATGACCCCAACTCCGGCAAGAAGAAGCTGACGCTCAGTATCTTCAAGAAGCCAAAGAAATCCTAGACACTGTGCACTGTCCTCCGAGAGCGAAGGAAGATGGCGGGCGCCGAGAGGAGTGGATGTTACCCTCTAATTAGATGCAAATATATGCAGAACTGTTGGAGAGGAGGCCGCGGGGTGGGAGCCAGGACCGGACACTTCTACCCTATCCTCCCTCGCACGTACAATCACTGGGGGGGGGGGGGCACAGGTCGTCCATCGTCGTCATCTATTGGCTGATCACACCTCCTCTCCCTACCCCCCGCCACCCGCCACCCGCTTTGCTATGCATGGCTTTTGGGAATCTTTTCTCCCTTTGCCACTTTAAAAAAAAAAAAAAACGATATACCCCCGAGGAGAGGGCATTGATAGATTTTTACTTGGGGCGAGGGTCGTGGAGTTTTATTTTGTGGGCGATTGTTTGTATGATGTTTTATTTTTTTCTGTATTCTTTGCTTCAGGCGGGCATGCCTTAAAAAAACACAAAACACAATAAAAAAAAAAGAGAAAATGCTATTTATTAACCGCAGAGGTCGCAGCCTTTCTTACAAGGACCCGAGGGCTTGTTACAGTGTATCGGCATAGACTCTTTAGGACAATGGCTCTCATCTGGACTGGCACACTGTATCAAACCCTCAGCTGTAAGAAGCATTATAAGTGTCTGGAGATGGTGAAGACTGGAATAGTCCTGTGTGGCCGCAGAATCCTGGCACAGTATATCAGATGGCGGGTGAGGTATACAAGACCATTCTTCTGTGAAGGTCTGCGCTGGTCCCACCATCAGTCCCTGGTGAAGGAGTTGGAGATGTCGTGGATCATAGAGCACAATGTCCATCTGCTGCACCGACAGCTAGAAATAGTCCTATAGAAAATGTCTGAGAGACTATGCCGATAGAGGAGTCGCTCCTCCCATCTCAGCTGGGTGCCCCACCCCACTCACTATATACCTCCAGGCTCCATCACTAGCCAGGACCTCAGCTCCGGCTGTCTCTGCCGTCTCTTATAGACCTTAAAGACATTGTGCTGCATCTCATGCAACCAGAAAGAAGACTGAAGGGATTTACAGAGCAGATGAAACCTGTCGGGTGATGAAGGATGTTACAGTTCTTATTCACAAGCCGTGATGGAATGGTGGCACAAAGCCGGGGTAGAGATCTTGGCATGGAGGCGGCAGGAGGAGGATCAAGCCTGTAGAGCTCCGCCCCCATGACTCCTGACCTACAGCTAGTGTAGAGACACGTGAGCCCAGCTCCAGCGCTCTAATACAGCAGAGTCCAAACACACTGCTGCCGCCTGTGAGTCCAGAAGCCGATGTCCGTCCTGGGGTTGGAGCCCGGACTCCATGTTCTTCATGAGCCGACATAGCAGTAAAGTTAGAGATCAGGAAACTTCCGTCGCTGTAGTCACTATTATTTCTTTTTTTTTAAACAAAAACTTTAATTCCTGTGCATGAGAACAGGGTTATGGCGTATCACAAATTCAAGTATAAAACATGAGTGAACCCCAAATCTAAGCACGTGCCCCCCCTCATCTGCTATGGCTTTGACCCCTGATCACACCAGACAAAGGCCGAACACCCCGGCCGCAACGCATCAGAATGAGGCCGGACACTGCACCCATAATGCATCAGACCGAAGCCAGACACCGCAGCCATAATGCATCAGACCGTGGTCAGGCACTGCATCCGTGATGCATAAGGCATGGTGTCCAGCCTCATTCTGATGCATCACGGATGCGGTGCCTAACCACCGTCTGATGCATTATGGGTGTGGTGTCTGGCTTCGGTCTGATGCGTCATGGGTCCAGTGTCCGGCTTCGGTCTGATGCGTCATGGGTCCAGTGTCCGGCTTCGGTCTGATGCGTCATGGGTGCGGTGTCCAGCCAAGTCTGACATTGCGCTCATGATGCATCAGACCGAGAACAGACACCATGTTCATTATCACACCAGGCTGGGATCAGACCAGTCCAAGGCCGGACACCGCGTCCGAGATCAGACCAGGCCTACGAAGCATCAGACCCAGGTGGGACACTGCGCTGGCAACGCATCACATCGAGGCCAGACAATGCGATTGTAATGCATTAGGCCGAGGACAGACACTGTGTCCATAACGCATTTGACTGAGGTGACCGATATCGACACACCTTCAGGCTGAGCATATGTACTGCCCCCTGGTGAGTGAGCAGAATGTTACACCCCGGCAATATGACTGATCTGCCCCTGGACAGTATCTGCAGTAGGAGAATGATCGCTGCAAATCCCCATCTGCCCAAAATCCATTAAACATCCAACACTCATCCGTCACTGCAGGTCAGAAGAGGAGGACGCGGCTGGATTCGGCCTCCGGATTTGCAAGGTGTCACCTTCGGATTGTTACTTTGTAACTGGTGCCGGTTCCTTATAAAGAGACGAGTCCCTTGTACAACAAGGATTTGTAAGATCTGGATGTGTCCGAGGCCACGATGTCCAGTGATGAGAGGCTGGGTGGGTGCACACCTTCATCAGGGGAAGACCACCATACCATCACATCATCTATGATGACCTTCATACGTAGAGGTAAGGACTGGACGACACAACCAGGCCAGGATTGAAGCACACATCTACAGGAATCCCTGGTAACACTTCCCGGCACGGAGCGGACCACTAGTGCCAGCCAGCCTCCGCCCCGCTTTGGCAGCGTCAATATTATTATCAGGTAGATGGCTGAGGTATTTGTGGAGGTGCCAGAGCCTCACGCCTCACTGCTGCCCCCATTCTGCCAGACTAAGTCATTGAAGTCTTGGGTGGTCAGGTTCACGGTGTAGGGAACATCAATGATCTCGGTGGTCTGATCCCGCTGCCCGCTGGAGGTGCGCCACGAGTTCAGCGGCCGAAGAGAATTCTTAAATCTCTGCAAAGAAAAAAAATGACACACTGACACTCAGGGTACAGGATAATGGCAATGACACTTGGGGTACAGGATAATGGCAATGACACTCAGGGTACAAGATAATGACACTTGGGGTACAGGATAATGACATGCTGACACTTGGGGTACAGGATAGTGACAATGACACTTGAGGTACAGGATAGTGACACTTGGGGTACAAGATAGTGACACTTGGGGTACAGGATAGTGACATGCTGACACTTGGGGTACAGGATAATGACACTTGGGGTACAGGATAGTGACACGCTGACACTCAGGGTACAAGATAATGACATATGCTGACACACACCACTCTCTGCATATTTACTCACATCGCGCAGCGTCCCAGACTGCTGAAAGATGGCGACTCCGGCCCAGATTGGGATCTGGATGCAACACAGGGTCCCCATGCACACCCCCAAAGCCTTGCCCCAGCGGGGGTACTCGTAGTGGCCATAGTGCAGCGGGGTGTTGTACATTTCCATAAAGATGTAGAACAAAATAAACTGCAAATATAAAACAACCATTGTATCTGCTGTACTATACATCACCAGCAGGGGGCCTGTCCACTATAAGGACCATTGTATCTGCTGTACCATACATCACCAGCAGGAGGCCTGTCCACTATATGGACCATTGTATCTGCTGTATTATATATTACCAGCAGGGGGAAGCACAAGTCTGTCCACTATAAGGACCATTGTAGCTGCTGTACTATACATCACCAGCAGGGGGCCCATCCACTATAAGGACCATTGTATCTGCTGTACTATACATCACCAGCAGGGGGCCTGTCCCCTATAAGGACCATTGTATCTGCTGTACTATACATCACCAGCAGGGGGCCCATCCACTATAAGGACCATTGTATCTGCTGTACTACACATCACCAGCAGGGGGCCTGTCCACTATAAGGACCATTGTATCTGCTGTACTATACATCACCAGCAGGGGGCCTGTCCCCTATAAGGACCATTGTATCTGCTGTACTATACATCACCAGCAGGGGGCCTGTCCCCTATAAGGACCATTGTATCTGCTGTACTATACGTCACCAGCAGGGGGCCCATCCACTATAAGGACCATTGTATCTGCTGTACCATACATCACCAGCAGGGGGCCTGTCCACTATATGGACCATTGTATCTGCTGTATTATATATTACCAGCAGGGGGAAGCACAAGTCTGTCCACTATAAGGACCATTGTAGCTGCTGTACTATACATGACCAGCAGGGGGCCTGTGATTTTGTCACCCTACATTCTGGGGTTTAGATCATGGAGGGGGTCACTCACCAGCAGCAGGACGGGGGTGCAGAACACCCAGCATGCCTTGAAGTAGAGGAGGAGCTTGGTGCACCATGGGGGACACATGCAGATCATGTCTACTATATCCCGGCAGAACTGGTTCACACCTGGGGGAGAACACAAAGCAAATCATCAGAAGAGCAGCCCAGCACATCCACAACCCTGCTGAAACACTCTGTGCTGCACTCACCATAGAAGAAGGCAATGCCGAGACACATGAAGAGGGTGATGATGATGAGGCCAAAGCTGGTGCTGTAGGAGTCTATCAGGGTGAACCAGTAGATGCCGCCCTGTGGGAAGAGGACACCTCAGTACTGTGCGATGCCCCTCGATTCTATGCCCCAATCTCACCCTGACAGTTACCCCAGCTGTTTATGGGTTTGGGGCATCACATATGTTTATTGTTTCTCTATAGATGACTCCCCCACCACCCACCCACCAAGGGGTCCTGTAGGCAGTGGTGGGGCCGATCACCATGAGGTGGGGCTGTATAGAGTGTGGGGGTCCTATAGGTGGTGGTGGTGGTAGGGCCGATCACCATGAGGTGGGGCTGTATAGAGTGTGGGGGTTCTATAGGTGGTGGTGGTGGGACTGATCACCATGAGGAGGAGCTGTATAGAGTGTGGGGGTCCTGTAGGTGGTGGTGGGGCCGATCACCATGAGGTGGGGCTGTATAGAGTGTGGGGGTCCTGTAGGTGGTGGTAGGGCCGATCACCATGAGGAGGGGCTGTATAGAGTGTGGGGGTCCTGTAGGTGGTGGTGGGGCTGTATAGAGTGTGGGGGTCCTGTTGGTGGTGGTAGGGCCGATCACCATGTGGAGGAGCTGTATAGAGTGTGGGGGTCCTGTAGGTGGTGGTAGAGCTGATCACCATGAGAAGGGGCTGTATAGAGTGTGGGGGTCCTGTAGGTGGTGGTGGTAGGGCCGATCACCATGAGGAGGGGCTGTATAGAGTGTGGGGGCCCTGTAGGTGGTGGTAGGGCCGATCACCATGAGGAGGGGCTGTATAGAGTGTGGGGGTCCAGTAGGCGGTGGTGGAGGAGCTGTATAGAGTGTGGGGGTCCTGTAGGTGGTGGTGGGGCCGATCACCATGAGGAGGGGCTGTATAGAGTGTGGGGGTCCTGTAGGTGGTGGCGGTAGGGTTGATCACCATGTGGAGGAGCTGTATAGAGTGTGGGGGTCCTGTAGGTGGTGGTAGGGCCGATCACCATGAGGAGGGGCTGTATAGAGTGTGGGGGTCCTGTAGGTGGTGGTGGGGCCGATCACCATGAGGAGGGGCTGTATATATTGTGAGAAACCTGTAGGCGGTGGTAGGGCCGATCACCATGAGGAGGGGCTGTATAGAGTGTGGGGGTCCTGTAGGTGGTGGTGGGGCTGATCACCATGAGGAGGGGCTGTATAGAGTGTGGGGGTCCTGTAGGTGGTGGTGGGGCCGATCACCATGGGGAGGGGCTGTATAGAGTGTGGGGGTCCTGTAGGTGGTGGTAGGGCTGATCACCATGGGGAGGAGCTGTATAGAGTGTGGGGGTCCTGTAGGTATTGGTAGGGCCGATCACCATGAGGAGGGGCTGTATAGAGTGTGGGGGTCCTGTAGGTGGTGGTGGTAGGGCTGATCACCATGAGGAGGGGCTGTATAGAGTGTGGGGGTCCTGTAGGTGGTGGTGGTAGGGCCGATCACCATGAGAAGGGGCTGCAAAGAGTGTGGGGGTCCTGTAGGTGGTGGTGGTAGGGCCGATCACCATGCGGAGGAGCTGTATAGAGTGTGGGGGTCCTGTAGGTGGACATAGGGACAATACCAATGAGTAGGGGCTGTATAGAGTGTGGGGGTTCTGTAGGTGGTGGTGGGACTGTATAGAGTGTGGGGGTCCTGTAGGTGGTGGTAGGGCCGATCACCATGAGAAGGGGCTGTATAGAGTGTGGGGGTCCTGTAGGTGGTGGTAGGGCCGATCACCATGAGTAGGGGCTGTATAGAGTGTAGGGGTCCTGTAGGTGGTGGTGTGGCCGATCACCATGCGGAGGGGCTGTATAGAGTGTGGGGGTCCTGTAGGTGGTGGTGGGGCCGATCACCATGCGGAGGGGCTGTATAGAGTGTGGGGGTCCTGTAGGTGGTGGTGGGACTGTATAGAGTGTGGGGGTCCTGTAGGTGGTGGTAGGGCCGATCACCATGAGTAGGGGCTGTATAGAGTGTAGGGGTCCTGTAGGTGGTGGTGGGGCCGATCACCATGAGTAGGGGCTGTATAGAGTGTAGGGGTCCTGTAGGTGGTGGTGGGGCAGATCACCATGAGTAGGGGCTGTATAGAGTGTAGGGGTCCTGTAGGTGGTGGTAGGGCCGATCACCATGAGTAGGGGCTGTATAGAGTGTAGGGGTCCTGTAGGTGGTGGTGGGGCCGATCACCATGCGGAGGGGCTGTATAGAGTGTGGGGGTCCTGTAGGTGGTGGTGGGGCCGATCACCATGCGGAGGGGCTGTATAGAGTGTGGGGGGTCCTGTAGGTGGTGGTGGTAGGGTTGATCACTATGAGGAGGGGCTGTATAGAGTGTGGGGGGTCCTGTAGGTGGTGGTGGTAGGGTTGATCACTATGAGGAGGGGCTGTATACAGTGTGGGGGTCCTGTAGGTGGTGGTGGGGCTGTATAGAGTGTGGGGGTCCTGTAGGTGGAGGTAGGGACAATCACTATGAGTGGGGGCTGTATAGAGTGTGGGGGTCCTGTAGGTGGTGGTAGGGCTGATCACCATGGGGAGGAGCTGTATAGAGTGTGGGGGTCCTGTAGGTATTGGTAGGGCCGATCACCATGAGTAGGGGCTGTATAGAGTGTGGGGGTCCTGTAGGTATTGGTAGGGCCGATCACCATGAGGAGGGGCTGTATATATTGTGAGAAACCTGTAGGCGGTGGTAGGGCTGATCACCATGAGAAGGGGCTGTATAGAGTGTGGGGGTCCTGTAGGTGGTGGTGGTAGGGCCGATCACCATGAGTAGGGGCTGTATAGAGTGTGGGGGTCCTGTAGGTGGTGGTGGTAGGGCTGATCACCATGCGGAGGAGCTGTATAGAGTGTGGGGGTCCTGTAGGTGGACGTAGGGACAATACTAATGAGTAGGGGCTGTATAGAGTGTGGGGGTCCTGTAGGTGGTGGTGGGGCTGATCACCATGTGGAGGGGCTGCATAGAGTGTGGGGGTCCTGTAGGTGGTGGTGGGGCCGATCACTATGAGGAGGGGCTGTATAGAGTGTGGGGGTCCTGTAGGTGGTAGTAGGGACAATCACCATGCAGAGGAGCCGTATAGAGTGTGGGGGTTCTGTAGGTGGTGGTGGTGGGGTCGATCACAATTAGGAGGGGCTGTATATATTGTGAGAAACCTGTAGGCGGTTGTAGGCGATCACCATGTGGAGGGGCTGTATAGATTGTGGGGGTCCTGTAGGTGGAGGTAGGGACAATCACCATGCGGAGGGGCTGTATAGAGTATGGGGGTCCTGTAGGTGGAGGTGGGGCCGATCACCATGCAGAGGAGCTGTATAGAGTGTCAGGGTCCTGTAGGTGGTGGTGGTGGTAGGGCCGACCACCATGGGGAGGGGCTGTATAGAGTGTGGGGGTCCTGTAGGTATTGGTAGGGCCGATCACCATGGGGAGGGGCTGTATAGAGTGTGGGGGTCCTGTAGGTGGTGGTAGGGCTGATCACCATGAGGAGGGGCTGTATAGAGTGTTGGGGTCCTGTAGGTGGTGGTAGGGCCGATCACCATGGGTAGGAGCTGTATAGAGTGTGGGGGTCCTGTAGGTATTGGTAGGGCCGATCACCATGGGGAGGGGCTGTATAGAGTGTGGGGGTCCTGTAGGTATTGGTAGGGCTGATCACCATGAGTGGGGGCTGTATAGAGTGTGGGGGTGCTGTAGGTGGTGGTGGTAGGGCCGATCACCATGCGGAGGATCTGTATAGAGTGTGGGGGTCCTGTAGGTGGTAGTAGGGACAATCACCATGCGGAGGGGCTGTATAGAGTGTGGGGGTCCTGTAGGTGGTGGTGGGGCTGATCACCATGGGGAGGAGCTGTATAGAGTGTGGGGGTCCTGTAGGTGGTGGTGGGGCCGATCACCATGGGGAGGAACTGTATAGAGTGTGGGGGTCCTGTAGGTGGTGGTGGTAGGGACAATCACCATGAGGAGGGGCTGTATATATTGTGAGAAACCTGTAGGCGGTTGTAGGCGATCACCATGTGGAGGGGCTGTATAGAGTGTGGGGGTTCTGTACGTGGTGGTGGTGGAGCTGTATAGAGTGTGGGGGTCCTGTAGGTGGTGGTGGTGGGGCTGATCACCATGTGGAGGGGCTGTATAGAGTGTGGGGGTCCTGTAGGTGGTGGTAGGGCCGATCACCATGGGGAGGGGCTGTATAGAGTGTGGGGGTCCTGAAGGTGGTGGTGGGGCCGATCACCATGTGGTGGGGCTGTATAGAGTGTGGGGGTCGTGTAGGTGGTGGTAGGGCCGATCACCATGGGGAGGGGCTGTATAGAGTGTGGGGGTCCTGTAGGTGGTGGTAGTGGAGCTGTATAGAGTGTGGGGGTCCTGTAGGTGGTGGTGGTGGGGCTGTATAGAGTGTGGGGGTCCTGTAGGCGGTGGTAGGGCCGATCACCATGCGGAGGGGCTGTATAGAGTGTGGGGGTCCTGTAGGTAGTGGTGGTGGTGGGGCCGATCACCATGTGGAGGGGCTGTATAGAGTGTGGGGGTCCTGTAGGTGGTGGTGGGGCCGATCACCATGTGGTGGGGCTGTATAGAGTGTGGGGGTCCTGTAGGTGGTGGTGGTGGTGGTAGGGCCGATCACCATGGGGAGGGGCTGTATATAGTGTGGGGGTCCTGTAGGTGGTGGTGGTGGGGTTGATCACCATGGGGAGGGGCTGTATAGAGTGTGGGGGTCCTGTAGGCGGTGGTAGGGCCGATCACCATGGGGAGGAGCTGTATAGAGTGAGGGGGTCCTGTAGGTGGAGGTGGGGCTGTATAGAGTGTGGGGGTCCTGTAGGCGGTGGTAGGGCTGATCACCATGCGGAGGGGCTTTATAGAGTGTGGGGGTCCTGTAGGTAGTGGTGGTGGTAGGGCCGATCACCATGGGGAGGGGCTGTATAGAGTGTGGGGGTCCTGTAGGTGGTGGTAGTGGAGCTGTATAGAGCGTGGGGGTCCTGTAGGTGGTGGTGGTGGGGCTGTATAGGGTGTGGGGGTCCTGTAGGTGGTGGTAGGGCCGATCACCATGGGGAGGAGCTGTATAGAGTGTGGGGGTCCTGTAGGTGGAGGTGGGGCCGATCACCATGCAGAGGAGCTGTATAGAGTGTCAGGGTCCTGTAGGTGGTGGTGGTGGTAGGGCCGACCACCATGGGGAGGGGCTGTATAGAGTGTGGGGGTCCTGTAGGTATTGGTAGGGCCGATCACCATGGGGAGGGGCTGTATAGAGTGTGGGGGTCCTGTAGGTGGTGGTAGGGCTGATCACCATGAGGAGGGGCTGTATAGAGTGTTGGGGTCCTGTAGGTGGTGGTAGGGCCGATCACCATGGGTAGGAGCTGTATAGAGTGTGGGGGTCCTGTAGGTATTGGTAGGGCCGATCACCATGGGGAGGGGCTGTATAGAGTGTGGGGGTCCTGTAGGTATTGGTAGGGCTGATCACCATGAGTGGGGGCTGTATAGAGTGTGGGGGTGCTGTAGGTGGTGGTGGTAGGGCCGATCACCATGCGGAGGATCTGTATAGAGTGTGGGGGTCCTGTAGGTGGTAGTAGGGACAATCACCATGCGGAGGGGCTGTATAGAGTGTGGGGGGTACTGTAGGTGGTGGTGGGGCTGATCACCATGGGGAGGAGCTGTATAGAGTGTGGGGGTCCTGTAGGTGGTGGTGGGGCCGATCACCATGGGGAGGAACTGTATAGAGTGTGGGGGTCCTGTAGGTGGTGGTGGTAGGGACAATCACCATGAGGAGGGGCTGTATATATTGTGAGAAACCTGTAGGCGGTTGTAGGCGATCACCATGTGGAGGGGCTGTATAGAGTGTGGGGGTTCTGTACGTGGTGGTGGTGGAGCTGTATAGAGTGTGGGGGTCCTGTAGGTGGTGGTGGTGGGGCTGATCACCATGTGGAGGGGCTGTATAGAGTGTGGGGGTCCTGTAGGTGGTGGTAGGGCCGATCACCATGGGGAGGGGCTGTATAGAGTGTGGGGGTCCTGAAGGTGGTGGTGGGGCCGATCACCATGTGGTGGGGCTGTATAGAGTGTGGGGGTCGTGTAGGTGGTGGTAGGGCCGATCACCATGGGGAGGGGCTGTATAGAGTGTGGGGGTCCTGTAGGTGGTGGTAGTGGAGCTGTATAGAGTGTGGGGGTCCTGTAGGTGGTGGTGGTGGGGCTGTATAGAGTGTGGGGGTCCTGTAGGCGGTGGTAGGGCCGATCACCATGCGGAGGGGCTGTATAGAGTGTGGGGGTCCTGTAGGTAGTGGTGGTGGTGGGGCCGATCACCATGTGGAGGGGCTGTATAGAGTGTGGGGGTCCTGTAGGTGGTGGTGGGGCCGATCACCATGTGGTGGGGCTGTATAGAGTGTGGGGGTCCTGTAGGTGGTGGTGGTGGTGGTAGGGCCGATCACCATGGGGAGGGGCTGTATATAGTGTGGGGGTCCTGTAGGTGGTGGTGGTGGGGTTGATCACCATGGGGAGGGGCTGTATAGAGTGTGGGGGTCCTGTAGGCGGTGGTAGGGCCGATCACCATGGGGAGGAGCTGTATAGAGTGAGGGGGTCCTGTAGGTGGAGGTGGGGCTGTATAGAGTGTGGGGGTCCTGTAGGCGGTGGTAGGGCTGATCACCATGCGGAGGGGCTTTATAGAGTGTGGGGGTCCTGTAGGTAGTGGTGGTGGTAGGGCCGATCACCATGGGGAGGGGCTGTATAGAGTGTGGGGGTCCTGTAGGTGGTGGTAGTGGAGCTGTATAGAGCGTGGGGGTCCTGTAGGTGGTGGTGGTGGGGCTGTATAGGGTGTGGGGGTCCTGTAGGTGGTGGTAGGGCCGATCACCATGGGGAGGAGCTGTATAGAGTGTGGGGGTCCTGTAGGTGGTGGTGGTGGGGCTGTATAGTGTGGGGGTCCTGTAGGTGGTGGTGGTGGGGCTGTATAGAGTGTGGGGGTCCGGTAGGTGGAGGTGGGGCTGTATAGAGTGTGGGGGTCCTGTAGGTGGAGGTGGGGCTGTATAGAGTGTGGGGGTCCTGTAGGTGGTGGTAGGGCCCATCATTGTATAGGGCATGGCGGCCATGTTGGGGCCCCTGAGGCACCTGTGTTCCCCCCTGTTCAGTCCCCAGCTATCCTGTATTACAGGTGATCCCCCCTCTGCGGACGTGACCCTTGGTTTTGCCCCCGTCACATGGCATCCTCCATGTTTTAGAGTCTCACATCGGTGACCAGCAGGAGCCCCAGCAGGTAGAAGAAGAAGCAGAGAGCGGCCAGAAACATCGTCTTGCGTTTCCACTCCCGGAGTGACGGAAACTCATCCAGAACAGCGGTGGTGATCCCCTCCATGTTCCCAAACTAAGCGGAGAGAAAAGGGGAGACAATCAGCAAGCAGAGCCCCCAGACTCCAGCAGCTCAGAAGCCCTCCCATACTGAGCTGGATGACGCTCCTACGGTGGAGGGTGGTGGTGGGACCGGGTCCCCTGCTCATCCTGAGCCACCTGTTTCATGAAGACTGACCTAGGAGGAAATGTAGAACATCAGGGGCCACTTACCAGAGTGTCCACTCCCAGAGTGAAGAGCATCAGGAAGAACAGGATGGACCAGAAGATGGAGCCGGGCAGCAGAGCGAGGGCTTCTGGGTAAGCGACAAAGGCCAAGCCCGGACCTGAGGAGGAGAGCGGGGGGCTATGTGGGTATACAGTACAATACAGGACCCCCAGACAGGTAGTGACCTGAGGAGGACAGCGGGGGGCTATGTGGGTATACAGTACAATACAGGACCCCCAGACAGGTAGTGACCTGAGGAGAGCGGGGGGCTATGTGGGTATACAGTACAATACAGGACCCCCAGACAGGTAGTGACCTGAGGAGGAGAGCGGGGGGCTATGTGGGTATACAATACAATACAGGACCCCCAGACAGGTAGTGACCTGAGGAGGAGAGCGGGGGGCTATGTGGGTATACAGTACAATACAGGACCCCCAGACAGGTAGTGACCTGAGGAGAGCGGGGGGCTATGTGGGTATACAATACAGGACCCCCAGACAGGTAGTGACCTGAGGAGGAGAGCGGGGGGCTATGTGGGTATACAGTACAATACAGGACCCCCAGACAGGTAGTGACCTGAGGAGGAGAGTGGGGGGCTATGTGGGTATACAATACAATACAGGACCCCCAGACAGGTAGTGACCTGAGGAGGAGAGCGGGGGGCTATGTGGGTATACAGTACAATACAGGACCCCCAGACATGTACTGACCTGAGGAGGAGAGCGGGGGGCTATGTGGGTATACAGTACAGGACCCCCAGACAGGTAGTGACCTGAGGAGGAGAGCGGGGGGCTATGTGGGTATACAGTACAATACAGGACCCCCAGACAGGTAGTGACCTGAGGAGGAGAGCGGGGGGCTATGTGGGTATACAATACAGGACCCCCAGACAGGTAGTGACCTGAGGAGGAGAGCGGGGGGCTATGGGGGTATACAGTACAATACAGGACCCCCAGACATGTACTGACCTGAGGAGAGCGGGGGGCTATGTGGGTATACAGTACAATACAGGACCCCCAGACAGGTAGTGACCTGAGGAGGAGAGCGGGGGGCTATGTGGGTATACAGTACAATACAGGACCCCCAGACAGGTAGTGACCTGAGGAGGAGAGCGGGGGGCTATGTGGGTATACAGTACAATACAGGACCCCCAGACAGGTAGTGACCTGAGGAGGAGAGCGGGGGGCTATGTGGGTATACAGTACAATACAGGACCCCCAGACAGGTAGTGACCTGAGGAGGAGAGCGGGGGGCTATGTGGGTATACAATACAGGACCCCCAGACAGGTAGTGACCTGAGGAGGAGAGCGGGGGGCTATGTGGGTATACAATACAGGACCCCCAGACAGGTAGTGACCTGAGGAGGAGAGCGGGGGGCTATGTGGGTATACAGTACAGTACAGGACCCCCAGACAGGTAGTGACCTGAGGAGGAGAGCGGGGGGCTATGTGGGTATACAGTACAGTACAGGACCCCCAGACAGGTAGTGACCTGAGGAGGAGAGCGGGGGGCTATGTGGGTATACAGTACAATACAGGACCCCCAGACATGTACTGACCTGAGGAGGACAGCGGGGGGCTATGTGGGTATACAATACAACACAGGACCCCCAGACATGTACTGACCTGAGTCCGCCACCTCTCCCACCGGAACCTTCTTCTTCCAGGCCATGTGACCCAGAACCGAAAAAATGGCGAAACCAGCAAAGAAGCTTGTGCAGCAGTTACCAATGGCGATGACCAGAGTGTCCCTGCGAGATAAGGATGAAGCATAACAACGGGAACAACGGCCATCACACGAGAACGTGACAGCCATAAGACACTACAAGTACTATATGCATAGGCATTTATATACACAGGGATCTATATACAGTATATACATAGGGAACCATACACACTATATACAGTCATGGCCAAAAGTTTTGAGAATGACACAAATCTTCTATTTTCCCATGATCCTCTGCCCTCTGGTTTTTCTGTGTGTTTGTCAGATGTTTTTATCACATACAGAAATATAATTTCCATCATATTCTGAGTAACAGAAGCTTATACTGACAGACTGAGTTACTGCAGCAAGTCTATAATATTTGCAGTGTTGCGGCTTCTTCAGGACCTCTGCATTTCTCCCCGGCTGCTCTCATCACCTTCTGGACCAAATCCTGACTGATAGCCGTCCATTCTTGTACAATCAATGCTTGCACTTTGTCAGAATTTGTTGGTTTTTGTTTGTCCACCCGTCTCTTGATGATTGACCACAAGTTCTCAATGGGATTAAGATCTGGGGAGTTTCCAGGCCATGGACCCAAAATCTCTATGTTTTGTTCCCTGAGCCATTTAGTTATCACCTTTGCTTTATGGCAAGGTGCTCCATCATGCTGGAAAAGGCATTGTTGGTGGCCAAACTGCTCTTGGACGGTTGGGAGAAGTTGCTCTTGGAGGACATTCTGGTCCCATTCTTTATTCATGGCCGTGTTTTTAGGCTGTGAGACTGTGAGAGAGCCGATTCCCTTGGCTGAGAAGCAACCCCACACATGAATGGTTTCAGGATACTGGTTACAGTTGGCATGAGACAAGACTGGTGGTAGCGCTCACCTCGTCTTCTCCCAATAAGCTGTTTTCCAGATGTCCCAAACAATCGGAAAGGGGATTCAACAGAGACAATGACTTTCCCCCAGTCCTCATTAGTCCACTCCCTGGACCTTTCCCCCAGTCCTCAGCAGTCCACTCCCTGGACCTTTCCCCCAGTCCTCAGCAGTCCACTCCCTGGACCTTTCCCCCAGTCCTCAGCAGTCCACTCCCTGGACCTTTCCCCCAGTCCTCAGCAGTCCACTCCCTGGACCTTTCCCCCAGTCCTCAGCAGTCCACTCCCTGGACCTCTCCCCCAGTCCCCAGCAGTCCCCTCCCTGGACCTTTCCCCCAGTCCTCAGCAGTCCACTCCCTGGACCTTTCCCCCAGTCCTCAGCAGTCCACTCCCTGGACCTTTCCCCCAGTCCTCAGCAGTCCACTCCCTGGACCTTTCCCCCAGTCCCCAGCAGTCCACTCCCTGGACCTTTCCCCCAGTCCTCAGCAGTCCACTCCCTGGACCTTTCCCCCAGTCCTCAGCAGTCCACTCCCTGGACCTTTCCCCCAGTCCTCAGCAGTCCACTCCCTGGACCTTTCCCCCAGTCCTCAGCAGTCCACTCCCTGGACCTTTCCCCCAGTCCTCAGCAGTCCACTCCCTGGACCTTTTGCAGAATATCAGTCTGTCCCTGATGTTTTTTCTGGAGAGAAGTGGCTTCTTTGCTGTCCTCCCTGAGACCAGGCCTTGCTCCAAGAGTCTCCGCAGTCTCACAGTGCAGATGCCCTCACACCTGCCTGCTGCCATTCCTGACCAAGCTCTGCACTGCTGGTAGCCCCATCCCGCAGTTGACCTCACTTAAGAGACGGTCCTGGCGCTTGCTGGTCTTTCTTGGGCGCCCTGGAGCCTTTTTGGCAACAATGGAACCTCTCTCCTTGAAGTTCTTGATGATGCGATATATTGGTGACTGAGGTGCAATCTTTCTAGCTGCGATACTCTTCCCTGTTCGGCCATTTTTGTGCAGTGCAATGATGACTGCACGTGTTTCTTTAGAGATAACCATGTGTAACAGAAGAGAAACGATGATGCCAAGCACCAGCCTCCTTTTAAAGTGTCCAGTGGTGTCATTCTTACTTAATCATGACAGATTGATCTCCAGCCCTGTCCTCATCAACACCCACACCTGTGTTACTGGAGCGATCACTGAAACAATGTTAGCTGCTCCTGGTAAGGCCGGGCTGCAATGATGGTGAAATGTGTTTTGGGGGATAAAGTTCATTTTCTGGGCAAATATTGACTTTCCAAGTAATTGCTGATAAGCTGATCCCTCTGTATAACATTCTGGAGTATATGCAAATTGTCATTTTAAAAACTGAAGCAGAAGACTTTGTAAAAATTAATATTTGTATCATTCTCAAAACTTTTGGCCATGACTGTACACAGGGATCTATATACACTATACACATAGGGGTCCGTACACCATACAGGGAGGGGTCCGTGCACCATACAGGGAGGGGTCCGTACACCATACAGGGAGGGGTCCGTACACCATACAGGGAGGGGTCCGTACACCATACAGGGAGGGGTCTGTTACTGTACACCATACAGGGAGGGGTCTGTACACCATACAGGGAGGGGTCTGTTACTGTACACCATACAGGGAGGGGTCTGTACACCATACAGGGAGGGGTCTGTTACTGTACACCATACAGGGAGGGGTCTGTACACCATACAGGGAGGGGTCTGTTACTGTACACCATACAGGGAGGGGTCTGTACACCATACAGGGAGGGGTCTGTTACTGTACACCATACAGGGAGGGGTCTGTACACCATACAGGGAGGGGTCTGTTACTGTACACCATACAGGGAGGGGTCTGTACACCATACAGGGAGGGGTCTGCACACCATACAGGGAGGGGTCCGTGCACCATACAGGGAGGGGTCCGTACACCATACAGGGAGGGGTCCGTGCACCATACAGGGAGGGGTCCGTACACCATACAGGGAGGGGTCCGTACACCATACAGGGAGGGGTCCGTGCACCATACAGGGAGGGGTCCGTGCACCATACAGGGAGGGGTCCGTACACCATACAGGGAGGGGTCCGTGCACCATACAGGGAGGGGTCCGTACACCATACAGGGAGGGGTCCGTGCACCATACAGGGAGGGGTCCGTACACCATACAGGGAGGGGTCCGTACACCATACAGGGAGGGGTCTGTACACCATACAGGGAGGGGTCCGTACACCATACAGGGAGGGGTCTCTGGTCTTTGATTCCACCACTTACCGAATCACATTGTTATCAAACTTGTTGTATGAAGCCATGGAGAGCAGCCCCCCGAAACCAATACCCAGAGAGTAAAAAATCTGAGACGCTGCGTCATTCCACACCTGAGGTACAAACATGGAGGGAGAGTGGACTCACTATGTGCAAGAGGAATGCAGGTATATAGGTAGCGGTGGTATTCTCTCTCTCTCTCTCTCTGTATTTATATGGTGTATATAGGTAGCGGTGGTATCTGTGCTCTATGTATATGGAGATATGTGGTGTATATAGGTGGCGGTGGTACCTGTGCTCTATATATATGGAGATACGTGGTGTATATAGGTGGCGGTGGTCCCTGTGCTCTCTCTATATTTATATGGTGTATATAGGTAGCGGTGGTATCCGAGCTCTATGTATATAGAGATATGTGGTGTATATAGGTAGCGGTGGTACCTGTGCTCTATATATATGGAGATACGTGGTGTATATAGGTAGAGGTGGTACCTGTGCTCTATGTATATGGAGCTATGTGGTGTATATAGGTACCTGTGCTCTCTCTCTCTATATATATATTTATATGGTGTATATAGGTAGCGGTGGTACCTGAGCGCTCTGCAGTCTCTTCCAGTCAGCTGACAAGTAGAATCGGACGCCATCTATAGACCCCTCCAGCGTCGCTCCCCGGATGATGAGAACAACAAGGACGAAGTAAGGAAAGGTGGCTGTAAAATACACAATCTGTATAGGACAGGGCGGGTGAGAAGACGGGAGGACGATGGGAAGGAAGGGGGATGAGTGGGGTACGGGGGGGGGGGGGGGTGATGGGGCGACCTCTCACCTTTCCAGAGCTGCGGATTCCCTTTATCATACAGAGGAAGATGATGATCCAGGCGGCCAGGAGACACAGGGCCAGCTCCCAGCGTACAGGGCCCGGATCACTGAGGCCTGAACTGTGCACCACACCCAGCACCTTCTCACTGCAACCACAGGGGGGCAACACCTTATTATACAGGCAGAATTATATACAGAGCAATTCTAGGCATATGTATTATACTGAAGGTATAAGTATTATTGGGTATTCGGTGGATGGAGTCTTGTATTACTGCATTTTGGTCACTAGGTGTCCCCCTGTATTTTTCTCCTATTGTAAAGCACAGCTGAAGGTTTCTCTGTAAGGGAATGTTCACACTAAACAAATGGGGTAGAATTCTGCGTGACGCCGTCAGACACTAAAGCAGGCGGGATTCAGCGGTGGAGAGTTCTGCCATGGAATTCCGCCCCATTTGCTCAGGTGCCTTGCCAAATGTCTGCCACCAGCTGAGAGTTGGCTTGCTAACCATTCACTGCAAAGGTCACCAAAACGGATACTTTCCCTGTCTCCTCAGGTCCTCTCCACCAAGAGCTAGAGGTGAGGTCGGCCATGTGATCAGATCAGTGTATGTTCCAGAAGGTGTGTGCTGATCGGCTCCTGTTGGTTAATCTCAAGTGTTCCTGGGCTAGTAAACCTCTGGTGAGGCTACCAAGGGGCCTAAATCCTGTCCACGCTAACCTCTCTAACCTCTTCACCAGGAGATTCAGTCATGACAGCGGTCTGCTCCACTGCAACTCACCAGAACCCCAACAAGGAACCCCATTGGCTGGCTCCCCATTATGTAGGGGCTGTACTCCTGGATTGTGTCACTCGGTGCCTTTGATCAGCAATAGGCGGATTTGTCAAAGCTGTGAATACAGTTTGTTCTTCCAGTATATCACCCCGACTCCACAGTGGTTACAGCAGAGCACTGCTCTAATTGGAAAGGACAGACCCCCCACCTCACAGTAGCCTTCCTAACTCTCATGTCTAAACTGATTCAGTAAACTCCAGATTCTCCCTAAAACTCAGTACAGCTGGCAAAAGCATTTATCATCCAACCCTTAAGCTATGGGGACAGAGGGTGCCGCACTACACAGGGACTCATGCTCCGCAGGGACACAGGGTGCCGCACTACACAGGGACTCATGCTCCGCAGGGACACAGGGTGCCGCACTACACAGGGACTCATACTCCGCAGGGAAACAGAGTGCCGCACTACACAGGGACTCATGCTCCGCAGGGACACAGGGCGCCACACTACACAGGGATACAGGGTGTTGGGCTCCACAGGGACTCAGGGCTCTGCAGGGACACAGGGAGCTGCAGTACACAGGGACACAGGGCGTTGGGTTCTGCAGGGACACAGATGGTTGGGGTCTGCAGGGACACAGGGCTCTGCAGGGACACAGGGAGCTGCAGTACACAGGCACACAGGGCGTTGGGTTCTGCAGGGACACAGATGGTTGGGGTCTGCAGGGACACAGGGCTCTGCAGAGACACAGGGCGTTGGGTTCTGCAGGGACACAGGGCTCTGCAGGGACACAGAGTTGGGGTCTGCAGGGACACAGGGCTCTGCAGGGACACAGAGTTGGGGTCTGCAGGGACACAGGGAGCTGCAGTACACAGGGACACAGGGAGCTGCAGTACACAGGGACACAGGGCATTGGGCTCCAGAGGGACACGGGGTGTTGTTATGCTCCCCATGTATCAGTGAGGGGATCAGTCTCTTACTTCCAGAAGGCTTCTGAGGCGCTGAACATGGAGCCATTGCTGGAGACGTTCTGTGGGGTGAACATATAACACATATGAAATATACAACCCTTCCGTGTGATTATCCCCCCTCCCGTGACCCCGGCTTACCTTACACAGGGGGGCATAATTAGGGGCATCACAGGTCCAGGGAAGGGGGCTCTGGAAGGACTTGCCCAGGTAATAGAAGGTCCAGGCAATAATAACGTTATAATAGAGCGAAACCAGAGCAGCGACCAGGAGCATCCCAATGCCGATACCTGGAGAGGAGAGGACAGGTCACATCAGGGGCCAGGCTGGTAACTCAGGGGGTTGCTCCTACCCTCCACTCACCTTTCAGAATGGGGCAGCACTTCCATACGGTGATGGGTCCGGCTGCTCCATACTGACCCAAGCTGAGCTCCATGAGGAAGAGGGGGAGTCCGGTAAAGAAAAGCATGATGGAGTACGGGATGAGAAAGGCTCCTGGGAGGAAGAGAACAAGATAGCGACATCAGCCTGGGCAGCCAATCAGATTCCAGCTCTCACCTACAGAAAATGAAAGTTGGGGTCTGATTGGTTGCAGGAAACGTCATCACTGTCCTAAAAATATGTAATCACAGCCAGTCAGCTTCCCGGCAGGGGTGGCTTGAAGATGGAAGCAGTGATCTGATTGGCTCCTAAGGAGAATGGAGAAGGCGCCTATGAAATCCAATCAGATGAAGGCTTCCATCAGATGATGGGTGTAACAGATGGTCATCTGATATGGGGGGAGACGTCTCACGGGAGGGTGTGAGGTCACTGAAGAAATGATGGGGTTCCTCATGACAACATTAAAGCTCATATCTGGAAAGTTTCTAGAACTCTCCAAAGAAAGGGAGGCGAGTAGCGTTGAGCGGAATTGCCGAACTGCCCGTGTTTGGCAACATTCTCCAAATCTGAACGCTCGGCATTTGATTCCCGGCGTTTGGAGAAGTTGGATGTTGCCTTAGAGAGTCCTGGAAAACATGGATAAAGCCATGGGCCATATGCCCAGCCTTGGGGCAGCATCCCACTTCTCCAGACGTGGGGAGTTTAATGCTTTGGAGAACGTTGCCACATACAAACTGTTCAGCAATTCCGCTCAATGGTAGACTCGAGCTGTAGATTTTGTCTAGATTTACCAAGATGGCGCCAGCAGCATTGGATCGGGACTGCCGGCACATCAGAGATGCTATATCCCACTGACTGTCTGTCAATGATAGCCGCGTTGTCTCCCTGTGAGCTGTCAGTCAGCACGAGACGTGGCGGCAGTGACTACAGGCTGATACATTCCTGGTGCCGTGTCCGGGCCTGTCCCCTTGCTCACCGGCCACATTCCCGGGAGGATTACACCGCACGCTTCATATCTATGTATATTATGTATCACAGTTATCAGACGCTGCCATTACCCCATAATGGTGTCTGTGTACCCCACAAATGTTACCATCAGCCCATGTGGAGGCTGGGCCTTGGTAAGGACTACCACCCCCATCCTGGCCAGTGAAGCAGTGAGGTATATGTAGAGCCTGTGGTGCGGGGGCAGGGCCGCCATGATGATGATCTCACACGTCCATAGTCATTATTGGGGCCGGTCGGGCTGGTTTCATCCACAAACAATTTGCTATAAATAGAAAACAGGTCACAGCCTTTGATCAATGGAAGTGAACAATAAACCCTGCGCCACGTGTGTCCTGTGCCGCTGCGTCTGCCGGGGCGGCTCCTGCCCTATATACAGTGTAGGGGTCATATACACCGAACTGGGTCACAGCTAAGAGCTCTGCCACAGGCACCTTCTTCTTATGGCTGCCGCCCCCGGACCACCATAACCTCACCTGGACTGCTGACAATGTTCCCTCTAAGGGTACACAGAACGATAATCGGCCCGATTCGGACAATTATCGCTCCGTGTAATAAAGACAACGATCAGCCGATGATCGTTGTCATCGGCTGATTGTTGATATAGGTTAGAACCTATAATTGTCGGGCGCGGACCATGCATTGTTACGTGTAAAAGCGATGCACAGCTGGCGACTAACGATTTACAATACCTATCCATGCTCCAGGGCTGTTCCTGCAGTCCGCTTCTCCCGGTTCCCACACGCTCTAGCTTCAGAGCGGCCGGGGCTACTGCAGCCTGTGATTGGCTGAGCGGCCTGTCAGCTGACAGGCCGCTCTGAAGCTGAAGCGTGCGGGACCCGGGGAGAAGCAGACTGCAGGAACAGCCCTGGAGCGTGGATAGGTAGAGTATATAGTTTAAGCAAGGGCTGCAAGGACATCGGTAACAATGTCCCTGCAGCCCTTGTTAAACGATTATTGGGCTGTGTAATAGGCCCAGTAAACAAGCATTACAGGCATTACCGGGCCCCCATCACCTGTGTAATACCACCCTAAGTCTTTGTAGTCATTAAGCAGCCAGATATACACAACATGATAGATAAGTGCAGGGAGGGGATAGAGAGGCCTGTGCAGCTGTAACTGATCATAGAGATGAGTGCAGGGAGGGGACTGTATTGTATGTCTGTATTCTGCTATGTACAAGTCTGCCACCTGCTTGTTGGAGCCAATCTGTCTGGGTTTCCTCCCCTCTCTCAGCCTATCAGGGCCAACCTCAGTCTTCTCATTCCCCTGAACCAATCGGCTAACAGGTTACCTCAGGTCTCCCCACCGATGGCAGCCTGCTCCCTGCAGCATGGAAGGTTGGTTAGATCAGGCCTGGGGGTTACTCAGTCAAGTCAGTTCCAGTGTTCCTGTGTATGAACCATCTATATCCAGATCCAGAGAGGCTTCTTCCAGGCCTGTGCAGACCGAGCTGCTGTTGTCCATTTTGTCTGAGAACCACGAGTATTCAGTGCCAAACCACCAGAGATTCGACTACCAATAAGGGATCCAGACTGTCCACGATGTGAGGGTCATCTATCTCTTAGGGTGCCTTCACACCTACCGGATCCACAGCGGATCTCACTTCTGCGGATTCGAAGCGAGAACCGCTGCGGATCTGGTACCATTCACCCCTATGATAGCACATATTCGCAGCAGGATTAACATCCCGCTGTGAATATGGGCTTTAACCCCTCGCTGTCCGCAGCCCCGCTGCCGCATTAGCCCATCCTCGGCCGCATCCCCGGACGCATCCTGCAGCCCGCTGGACCAGAGTCGGGAGCCTCACTGCAGCCGCGCCGCCAAGCAGGTACTTTATGTTCTCGGCGGAAGGGTGCATGGTGCGGCGGGCGATGGGGGGATGCGGCCGAGGATGGGCTAATGCGGCGGCGGGGCTGCGGACAGCGAGGGGTTAAAGCACATATTCACAGCGGATATGTGCTATCATAGGGGTGAATGGTACCGGATCCGCAGCGGTTCTTGCTTCGAATCCGCAGAAGTGAGATCCGCTGTGGATCCGGTAGGTGTGAAGGCACCCTAAAGTCAAGTCATGTGACGTGCAGAGGTACTACTAGTCTAGTCAGGGGTTGGAGAAGTTGCGCTTAAAGCCGAATAGGCCTTCCAGATTTGACCAGACCGCTTGTGATTGAAGTCCTCTGCCAACACACCGCAGGATTCACATCCTCCGCCCACACTGCAGGATTCATGTCCTCCGCCCACACTGCAGGATTCATGTCCTCTGCCAACACACCGCAGGATTCATGTCCTCCGCCAACACACCGCAGGATTCACATCCTCCGCCCACACTGCAGGATTCATGTCCTCTGCCAACACACCGCAGGATTCATGTCCACCGCCAACACACCGCAGGATTCATGTCCTCTGCCAACACACCGCAGGATTCATGTCCTCTGCCAACACACCTTAGGATTCATGTCCTCTGCCAACACACCGCAGGATTCATGTCCTCCACCAACACACCGCAGGATTCATGTCCTCCGCCAACACACCTTAGGATTCATGTCCTCCGCCAACACACCGCAGGATTCATGTCCTCTGCCAACACATCGCAGGATTCATGTCCACCGCCATCACACCGCAGGATTCATGTCCTCTGCCAACACACCGCAGGATTCATGTCCTCCGCCAACACACCGCAGGATTCATGTCCACCGCCAACACACCGCAGGATTCATGTCCTCCGCCAACACACCGCAGGATTCATGTCCTCCGCCAACACACCGCAGGATTCATGTCCACCGCCAACACACCGCAGGATTCATGTCCTCCGCCAACACACCGCAGGATTCATGTCCTCCGCCAACACACCGCAGGATTCATGTCCTCTGCCAACACACCTTAGGATTCATGTCCTCTGCCAACACACCGCAGGATTCATGTCCTCCGCCAACACACCGCAGGATTCATGTCCTCCGCCAACACACCTTAGGATTCATGTCCTCTGCCAACACATCGCAGGATTCATGTCCTCTGCCAACACACCGCAGGATTCATGTCCTCTGCCAACACATCGCAGGATTCATGTCCACCGCCATCACACCGCAGGATTCATGTCCTCTGCCAACACACCGCAGGATTCATGTCCTCTGCCAACACATCGCAGGATTCATGTCCTCCGCCAACACACCGCAGGATTCATGTCCACCGCCAACACACCGCAGGATTCATGTCCTCCGCCAACACACCGCAGGATTCATGTCCTCCGCCAACACACCGCAGGATTCATGTCCTCCGCCAACACACCGCAGGATTCATGTCCTCCGCCAACACACCGCAGGATTCATGTCCTCCGCCAACACACCGCAGGATTCATGTCCTCCGCCAACACACCGCAGGATTCATGTCCTCCGCCAACACACCGCAGGATTCATGTCCTCCGCCAACACACCGCAGGATTCATGTCCTCCGCCAACACACCGCAGGATTCATGTCCACCGCCAACACACCGCAGGATTCATGTCCTCCGCCAACACACCGCAGGATTCATGTCCTCTGCCAACACACCGCAGGATTCATGTCCTCTGCCAACACACCGCAGGATTCATGTCCTCCGCCAACACACCGCAGGATTCATGTCCTCCGCCAACACACCGCAGGATTCATGTCCTCCGCCAACACACCGCAGGATTCATGTCCTCTGCCAACACACCGCAGGATTCATGTCCTCCGCCAACACACCGCAGGATTCATGTCCTCTGCCAACACACCGCAGGATTCATGTCCTCCGCCAACACACCGCAGGATTCATGTCCTCTGCCAACACACCGCAGGATTCATGTCCTCCGCCAACACACCGCAGGATTCATGTCCATCGCCATCACACCGCAGGATTCATGTCCTCTGCCAACACACCGCAGGATTCATGTCCTCCGCCAACACACCTTAGGATTCATGTCCTCCGCCAACACACCTTAGGAAGTGGTTAAGTGATTGATGGGGCTGAGGGATAAGCCAGTGCACCACTCAGCTCCTGCGACAAGTGCGGCAGTGGTACGGCACCACCTGCCAGCCTGCGCTATAACACCTGCTGCAGAGCCCTCAGTCACCCAGTATCCTTCCTAGTGTATATAATATAAAAGTGAGAGACTAAACCTAGTCGTACATATGGCAGCTCCAGTCAGACAGAGGACAAGAAGATGCCGGAGGTGACGAAATGCCAGCAGGAAATGTTCCTGGCTTATAGAGGTCATGGTTTACATCTGTGGATTACACTGGGTACATATATTACACTGGGTATATACATTGTCATGCCTTCAGCAGTTTATGTTATGTAAAATGGATGTATACTGTTGTATAATGTTTTACAATTGCTGTTCCTTGTAGTCATACATACCTCCCAACTGTCCCGGATTCCGTGGGACAGTCCCATTTTCGGGGTGCATTATATGTGGCCCCACCGAAAAAAAACAATAAACCAGTAACTCACCTGTCCGCCGGTCCCAGCAGCTCCTCTCCCGGCAGAGCGCGCACTCCCGTCATCCTCCGGGGCGGGCAGCGGGGTATACAGACCCTGACTGTGCCGGAAGTGACCTGCAGCCTCGGTCATGACTCACTTCCGGCACAGTCAGTGTCTGTATACCCCGCTGCCCGCCCCGGAGGATGACAGGAGTGAGCGCTCTGCCGGGAGAGGAGCTGCTGGGACCGGCGGACAGGTGAGTTACTGGTTTATTGTTTTTTTGGTGGGGCTACACTAATGGGGGGATTGGATACTATGTGGGGCACTATATGGGGCGATTGGATACTATGTGGGGCACTATATGGGGGATTGGCTACTATGTGGGGCACTATATGGGGCATTGGCTACTATGTGGGGCACTACTGGGGGGATTGGCTACTATGTGGGGTACTATTGGGGGGATTGGATACTATGTGGGGCACTATATGGGGGATTGGATACTATGTGGGGCACTATATGGGGGGATTGGATACTATGTGGGGCACTATATGGGGGGATTGGATACTATGTGGGGCACTATATGGGGGGATTGGATACTATGTGGGGCACTATATGGGGCATTGGATACTATGTGGGGCACTATGTGGGGGATTGGATACTATGTGGGGCACTATGTGGGGGATTGGATACTATGTGGGGCACTATTGGGGGGATTGGATACTATGTGGGGGATTGGATACTATATAGGGCATTTTGGGGGGATTGGATACTGTATAGGGCACTATTCCTTCAGCAGCATGTGGTGACTGTAGGGGAGTGGCTATGGAGGGTTACTATGGGGGCGTGGCTATGGAAGGTTGCTATGGGGGCGTGGCTATAGAGGGTGGCTATGGGGGCGTGGCTATGAAGGCCCGCTGTGGGGCGTGGCTTGGGGGCGTGGCTATGGGGACCACGGCGCACATGTCCCTCTTTGCAAAAGTTGGGAGGTATGGTCATGCGGTAATGAATCCGTATGCAAGTGTTAAATGCTCCCTCTAGTGGCCATCCGCATAGACTGTACTTTGTATGTAAAAGATTGTTTGGTCCATCTCAGCTTCCTTATCTGTAGCCCATGACCCTGGTGACATCATCATCATCATCTTCATCATTCCAGCCATTACCCTCAGAGCACTGCAGAGTCGGCTGTATCCTGAGCCATCCTCTTCCTCCGGGCTTACAGTAGCATCGCTGGTACATTTATACAGTCATCCAGCAGTATATATTGGAAGGCACCTGACTGGATATGGAGGGGGGGGGGTATACACTGACTGCATATGCACTCTCCTCTATTTCCTCCTATAACCTGATCATTAGCAGCTGCCAGGAAAGGGTTACCAGTTCCTGTGAGGCTGTAGCTCCTCCCACACCCCTCTCAGACACAGCTCCTGGGTGTTTCCTATCAGCTCTGTAGCCAATAGGCCGGATTCCCTCCTTGCTCTAGCCCCTCCCTCTGCCTTTAGTCTCCTGAGCTTCCTCTTCCTGCCCTCAGTCTCCACAGGACGGACCTGCAGCCGCTTTGCCCCCCCGCCCTCCCTTTTGATCTTGGTTTGTCATGGTGTTTTGTTTATTTTGTCCTTTCTTTTTGTTATTATTATACTAAAGTCACAGCTGGCGGAAATTACCTGCTAAGCAGGCGTGTTGGGTTAGTAAGGCGGACTTGCACGGCAGGAGTCTGTCGTCCGGCATACCCCTTTACACCCCTCGGTGTAAGAGTTCGGCACTACGTGCCCGGTTATTGGTTTGGTTTGAGAAATAATTAAAAGCTGTGGCCGATCACCACCCAGCAAAAGTTATATTGGTGTCTGTGTCTTTATTCCTGGCAGCTATGGTTATTAATTATGGTTGCTCTTTGCTTTGGGTCTATGTGCAGTCGTGCAGCTTATTGTATATTGATGTGTTTTATACATCTCCCGATGTCATTTTACAGTTTGTAGTTACTACATACAGTCACATGGCTCGTATAGTACGCCATCACATGTATATATATGTATTAGTGAGTGCAGTATCGTTCTATTCCTTTCACCCTATCCCTGCAATAATAAAATGAATTGCTGGGAGGGTTTAGCTGCCTGTCAACTTATGGCCCCCACATACATAAGGAGGACAGAACATACATTACACTGGGTATATATATATATATATATATATATATATATATATATATATATACACACACACATCACAATGGGTATATACATTTTATATACATTATATGAGGAGATTGCGATGACTACACCCTGATCAGTCAGATCTGTCTCTGTCAGGTTATTATACGGAGGGTGTGGAGTGATCTATACTCTAAGGTCACATGTATCTCTGTACGACGACACGGCCATATAAATACATAGTCCACACTGTGACTATAGTGTAAGAACTCCGGACTATAAGTTAAAAAAAATTATATATATATATATATATATATATATATATATATATATATATTGGGCTGTAAGCATAACGCCCATCTGTGGACGTCGCGCCCTCATACCATCCTGATGGAGTCAGTGTCTAACCGTTTGTGCAGACACATGCAGATTTGTGGCTGCTGAAGGTGATTGTGCAGGGCTCTGGCAGTGCTCCTCCTGGTCCTCCTTGCACAGAGGTGGAGGTAGCGGTCCTGCTGCTGGGTTGTTGCCTCCTCCGGCCTCCTCCAGGTCTCCTGGTGTACTGGCCTGTCTCCTGGTAGCCTCCAGCTTCTGGACACTACGCTGACAGACACAGCAAACCTTCTTGTCACGGCTCGCATTGATGTGCCATCCTGGATGAGCTGCACTACCTGAGCCACCTGTGTGGTGTGTAGAGTCTGTCTCATGCTACTACGAGTGTGAAAGCACCAGCAACATTCAAAAGTGACCAAAACATCAGTCAGAAAGCAGCGGTACTAAGAAGTGGTCTGTGGTCCCCACCTGCAGGACCCTCATCTATAGGGGGTGTCTTGCTAATTGCCAATAATTTCCACCAGTTGTCTATTCAATTTGCTCAACAACAGGTGACAGTGATTTTCAGTCAGTGCTGCTTCCTGATGCTGCGTTTACACGTAACGATTATCGTGCGAATTTGCGCGATAACGGTCGAATTCGCACGATAATCGTACGTGTAAATGCAGCGAACGATCGAACGACGCACGATAAATCGTACATTTTGTTCTTTCATCAGGTCATCAAATCGTCGTTCATCGTACGCAAAAAATTCGAAAATCGTTCCGTGTGAACAGTCGTTCGCCGATTTAACCAATGTGTGAGATAGGCTTAAACGATCGCAAAACGATCGCAGTGCAAATATTCGTACGATATATCGTACCATCTAAACGCTGATCGTTATAAAAAAAAAATCGTAAATCCGACATCGCTAATCGTACGATCGGGCCAATAATCGTTACGTGTAAACGCAGCATAAGGGTCCTATTACACTGAGTGATTTTTAACGATTAATGACTAACGATAAATGATCACAAACGAGATTGTTTATCGTTAACCTGAAATCGTTCACCATATTACACAGAACGATAATCGTTATTTACGATCGTTACTATGATCTTTATTGCGATCGTTTATTCCTTCTGATCCCAGAAAAACAATGAACAAGGTGCAATTACACTAAACGATTAGTGAAAAAACGCGGAACTTGAGCAAACGAACATGGAATTACAGCGAACGATTAGCGATAATTTTAGGTTCAGATCTATATCAACAATCAACGACATACGAACGATTTTTCGATCGTTCCCTTCAATTACACAGAACGATCATCGTTTAAATTCAAACGATTTAACAATTTTTCGCATGATATTCGTCCCGTGTAATAGGGCCCTAAGGGTCCATTTACACAGAAAGATTATCTGACAGATTATCTGCCAAAGATTTGAAGCCAAAGCCAGAAACAGACTATAAACAGGGGACAGGTGATAAAGGAAAGACTGAGATTTCTCCTCTTTTCAAATCCATTCCTGGCTTTGGCTTCAAATCTTTGGCAAATAATATTTCTGTGTAAATGGACCCTTACTTAGTTATATTGTGTTGTTTAAGTGTTCCAGGACTGGTGCATCCTAATATATTATATACATCCAGGACTGGTGCATCCTAATATATTATACATCCAGGACTGGTGCATCCTAATATATTATACATCCAGGACTGGTGCATCCTAATATATTATACATCCAGGACTGATGCATCCTAATATATTATACATCCAGGACTGATGCATCCTAATATATTATACATCCAGGACTGGTGCATCCTAATATATTATACATCCAGGACTGGTGCATCCTAATATATTATACATCCAGGACTGATGCATCCTAATATATTATATACATCCAGGACTGGTGCATCCTAATATATTATACATCCAGGACTGGTGCATCCTAATTTATTATACATCCAGGACTGGAGCATCCTAATATATTATACATCCAGGACTGGAGCATCCTAATATATTATACATCCAGGACTGGCGCATCCTAATATATTATATACATCCAGGACTGGTGCATCCTAATATATTATATACATCCAGGACTGGTGCATCCTAATATATTATATACATCCAGGACTGGTGCATCCTAATATATTATATACATCCAGGACTGGTGCATCCTAATATATTATATACATCCAGGACCGGTGCATCCTAATATATTATATACATCCAGGACTGGCGCATCCTAATATATTATACATCCAGGACTGGCGCATCCTAATATATTATACATCCAGGACTGATGCATCCTAATATATTATACATCCAGGACTGGTGCATCCTAATATATTATACATCCAGGACTGATGCATCCTAATATATTATATACATCCAGGACTGGTGCATCCTAATATATTATACATCCAGGACTGGTGCATCCTAATTTATTATACATCCAGGACTGGAGCATCCTAATATATTATACATCCAGGACTGGAGCATCCTAATATATTATACATCCAGGACTGGCGCATCCTAATATATTATATACATCCAGGACTGGTGCATCCTAATATATTATATACATCCAGGACTGGTGCATCCTAATATATTATATACATCCAGGACTGGTGCATCCTAATATATTATATACATCCAGGACTGGTGCATCCTAATATATTATATACATCCAGGACTGGTGCATCCTAATATATTATATACATCCAGGACTGGTGCATCCTAATATATTATATACATCCAGGACTGGTGCATCCTAATATATTATATACATCCAGGACTGGTGCATCCTAATATATTATATACATCCAGGACTGGTGCATCCTAATATATTATATACATCCAGGACTGGTGCATCCTAATATATTATATACATCCAGGACTGGTGCATCCTAATATATTATACATCCAGGACTGGCGCATCCTAATATATTATACATCCAGGACTGGTGCATCCTAATATATTATACATCTAGGACTGGAGCATCCTAATATATTATACATCCAGGACTGGTGCATCCTAATATATTATATACATCCAGGACTGGTGCATCCTAATATATTATACATCCAGGACTGGAGCATCCTAATATATTATACATCCAGGACTGGAGCATCCTAATATATTATACATCCAGGACTGATGCATCCTAATATATTATACATCCAGGACTGGCGCATCCTAATATATTATACATCCAGGACTGGTGCATCCTAATATATTATACATCCAGGAGTGGAGCATCCTAATATATTATACATCCAGGACTGATGCATCCTAATATATTATACATCCAGGACTGGTGCATCCTAATATATTATACATCCAGGACTGGTGCATCCTAATATATTATACATCCAGGACTGGTGCATCCTAATATATTATACATCCAGGACTGATGCATCCTAATATATTATATACATCCAGGACTGGTGCATCCTAATATATTATATACATCCAGGACTGGTGCATCCTAATATATTATACATCCAGGACTGGTGCATCCTAATATATTATACATCCAGGACTGGTGCATCCTAATATATTATACATCCAGGACTGATGCATCCTAATATATTATATACATCCAGGACTGGTGCATCCTAATATATTATACATCTAGGACTGGTGCATCCTAATATATTATACATCCAGGACTGGTGCATCCTAATATATTATACATCCAGGACTGATGCATCCTAATATATTATACATCTAGGACTGGTGCATCCTAATATATTATATACATCCAGGACTGGTGCATCCTAATATATTATATACATCCAGGACTGGTGCATCCTAATATATTATATACATCCAGGACTGGTGCATCCTAATATATTATACATCTAGGACTGGTGCATCCTAATATATTATATACATCCAGGACTGGTGCATCCTAATATATTATATACATCCAGGACTGGTGCATCCTAATATATTATACATCCAGGACTGGTGCATCCTAATATATTATACATCCAGGACTGGTGCATCCTCTCTCTCTATATATATGTATATCATTGTGCACCCAATTCCCAGACTCCCAGCATGCACTCACCTCCTCCATTCCTGTAACACAGATAGGGAAACCTCCAGACATTGCCCAGACCGACGCAGTAGCCAATGCAGGAGAGCAGGAACTCGTACTTTCCCCCCCAAGTCTCCCGGGGGGGCGGTGAGGACACTGCGGGGGTCACAGATTGCTCATGAGACGGGATCTGGGGGACAGGATTATTGTTTTCTGATCCAGGGATTTCCAGAGCTGATGGCGACTCCTGAGACGAGAAGAAAACGTAGATTATTAGAGGAACCAGAGCTCTCATCTCAATGCCAGTCTGCTGCTCGTCTGGAGAAAGCTCCTTGGTCTGAATGGTCCTGTATTCATTTCCACCATTTATAGCCCCTTCTTTGGGCTTTGCACACTCATCCTGACCACAGACACTGAGCAGTAATATACAGGCCGGGTGACAACCCTGATATACATTGAGCACTAATATACAGGCCGGGTGACAACCCTGATATACATTGAGCACTAATATACAGGCCGGGTGACAACCCTGATGGACACTGAGCACTAATATACAGGCCGGGTGACAACCCTGATGGACACTGAGCACTAATATACAGGCCGGGTGACAACCCTGATATACATTGAGCACTAATATACAGGCCGGGTGACAACCCTGATGGACACTGAGCACTAATATACAGGCCGGGTGACAACCCTGATGGACACTGAGCACTAATATACAGGCCGGGTGACAACCCTGATATACATTGAGCACTAATATACAGGCCGGGTGACAACCCTGATGGACTGTGTATTGGAGGCTGCTGTCACTCGTGTTTTCTCCTACAGATTCCATCCGGAGTATTATAGGTCTGCTCTCTGTAACGGTGAGGACCACCACCGCCATCACCTCGCAGGCAATGAGCAATGTGCTGGTTGTATCCTGGAAGATTTATTACTCACTACAAGGATAATGGATCCCAAAGATTCATCAGGAAGGGATGACAGACCCGGAGAAACCGCAGAACAGAAAATGGAGAGATGATGGAGGTGACAATGAGGAATGATGGAGAGATGAAGGAGGTGACAATGAGGAATGATGGAGAGATGATGGAGGCGACAATAAGGAGTGAATGAGGGATGATGAGGAATGATGGAGGTGACAATGAGGAATGATGGATAGAAGAGATGATGGATGATGACACAATGGTGGGCCAGTGATGGCTGATGATGACACAATGGTGGGCCAGTGATGGCTGATGATGACACAATGGTGGGCCAGTGATGGCTGATGATGACACAATGATGGGCCGGGATGGCTGATGATGACACAATGGTGGGCCAGTGATGGCTGATGATGACATAATGGTGGGCCAGTGATGGCTGATGATGACACAATGGTGGGCCAGTGATGGCTGATGATGACACAATGGTGGGCCAGTGATGGCTGATGATGACACAATGGTGGGCCAGTGATGGCTGAATGGTGGGCCAGTGATGGCTGATGATGACACAATGGTGGGCCAGTGATGGCTGATGATGACACAATGGTGGGCCAGTGATGGCTGATGATGACACAATGGTGGGCCAGTGATGGCTGATGATGACACAATGATGGGCCGGGATGGCTGATGATGACACAATGGTGGGCCAGTGATGGCTGATGATGACACAATGGTGGGCCAGTGATGGCTGATGATGACACAATGGTGGGCCAGTGATGGCTGATGATGACACAATGGTGGGCCAGTGATGGCTGATGATGACACAATGGTGGGCCAGTGATGGCTGATGATGACACAATGGTGGGCCGGGGATGGCTGATGATGACACAATGGTGGGCCGGGGATGGCTGATGATGACACAATGGTGGGCCAGTGATGGCTGATGATGACACAATGGTGGGCCAGTGATGGCTGATGATGACACAATGCTGGGCCAGTGATGGCTGATGATGATACAATGGTGGGCCAGTGATGGCTGATGATGACACAATGGTGGGCCAGTGATGGCTGATGATGACACAATGGTGGGCCAGTGATGGTTGACGATGATACAATCAGGCCCGCTTCTGCCATGAGGCGGAATGAGCCTTCCGCCTCAGGCGGCAGATTTTGCGGTCCGGCAGGGGGCGGCATTATGTCCCCCCTGCTGTCATTTTTGTTAAGTATCACTTAACAAAAATGACAGCGGCCGCTCACCTGTCCCGTCGCCCGCGCTCTCCACATCCCGTCAGGTCCCGCGATGTCACCCTGCAGCTGTCACGGACCTCCAGGCTGTGGTGAGTGCCCGGGGTCGGTGGGGGACGCGCTGGGGTGATCGGGTCGTGCGGGACCGCCCCGCGCGATCCGATCACCCGACTCACTCACCACAGCCTGGAGGTCCGTGACATTGCGGGACCTGACGGGATGTGGAGACAGCAGAGAGCGCGGGCCGGCTGCGGCGTGGGACAGGTGAGTGGATGGCTGCGGCGACGGGGGGGGAGGAGGGGAGTGCCGGCCATCACTCGGGGCGGCCGCCTGAGGTTTGCCTCAGGCGGCAGAAACCCCAGAATCGGCCCTGGATACAATGGTGGGCCGGTGATGGCTGATGATGACACAATGGTGGGCTGGTAATGGCTGATGATGACACAATGGTGGGCCGGGGATGGCTGATGATGACACAATGGTGGGCCAGTGAGGGCTGATGATGACACAATGGTGGGCCGGGGATGGCTGATGATGACACAATGGTGGGCCAGTGACTATGATGCCCCCTCTTTGGGTTGGAGGACACAGTATGAGGTTATGGTTACAAGAACAGTCATGGAAACCTCCTGGGTGTCAGCGCTCTGTGGGACACTGCGGGGGAGGGGGTAATGTCCACTGAGAACCAGGCTCACCGGGGATGGAAAAGCTAATATTCCCTCCATGTCCAGCATAATGTGCTGAGATCTCATCCATCATCAGGGCCAGTGACCCAATACAGCGCCCCCTCTGGAAACACCATAACATGGGCCACCAGGCTGATAGGAGCTGACTGTGCTGACTGCAATCTACTAGTCTCTGGTATCAGCCATGTCAGGCTGGGGGGGAGGGGGTGATGACAGCGATGATGATGAAGGTCACCTGATGTATAACTTATGTTTACAGACAATAATTTAAAATGTAAATGAATCACAATCCAATGACTGCTGTGACAGTGATGTATCTAATCATGGGTGTATCACAGCTAATTTGCATTGCTGGGGATGAATCAGGACGGAGCAATGTCTCACGTTCCTCCATCTTCCCGATCCACTAGAGAGTCTCCATCCACCATGTGCTATGGAAGAGCAGGACCTCAGGGGCGGGGTTATCTATGCCCCGCCCCCTCCGCACAGCTGGTATAAGGCTCAGCTTACATCAGTGTTGTAGCTGCAGTGTTGGATCTGTGAGATATCACCGAGGTCCAACAGGTTCTATCTCCGCCCCGAACTGTGACATCACAGGAAACATGATTTACTACAGCTACAAAGAGCGATGTCGTCACCGGCCGCTGTATACAGACAGGAAGCGATGATGTCACCGGCCACAGTATACAGACAGGGAGCGATGATGTCACCGGCCGCCGTATACAGACAGGGAGCGATGATGTCACTGGCCGCAGTATACAGACAGGGAGCGATGATGTCACCGGCCGCAGTATACAGACAGGGAGCGATGATGGAGGCGACAATAAGGAATGATGGAGAGATGAAGGAGGTGACAATAAGGAGTGAATGATAGAAGAGATGATGGATGATGACACAATGGTGGGCCGGTGATGGCTGATGATGACACAATGAGCAATGATGTCACCAGCCGCAGTATACTGACAGGGAGCGATGATGTCACCAGCCGCAGTATACAGACAGGGAGCGACGATGTCACCGGCTGCTGTATACAGACAGGGAGCGATGATGTCACCGGCCGCAGTATACAGACAGGGAGCGATGATGTCACCGTCCGCAGTATACAGACAGGGAGCGATGATGTCACCAGCCGCAGTATACAGACAGGGAGCGATGATGTCACCGTCCGCAGTATACAGACAGGGAGTGATGATGTCACCGTCTGCAGTATACAGACAGGGAGTGATGATGTCACCGTCCGCAGTATACAGACAGGGAGCGATGATGTCACCGTCCGCCATATACAGGATATTTATAGATCACTTCGGAAGGATCCAGGAGGAATCCCCCCCCAGAGCATTATATTATATTACACCTCAGTCCCTTCTGTCTCTTTCTATGACACCTGATTACTCTCTGTCTCTTTCTATGACACCTCAGTCCCCGCTGTCTCTTTCTATGACACCTCAGTCCCCACTGTCTCTTTCTATGACACCTGATTACTCTCTGTCTCTTTCTATGACACCTTAGTCCCCGCTGTCTCTTTCTATGACACCTTAGTCCCCGCTGTCTTTTTATGACACCTCAGTCCCTACTGTCTCTTTCTATGAACCAGATTCCTCGCTGTCTATGACACCTTAGTCCCCGCTGTCTCTTTCTATGAACCTGATTCCTCGCTGTCTCTAAAACACCTCAGTCCTCGCTGTCTCTAAAACACCTCAGTCCTCGCTGTCTCTTTCTATGAAACCTGATTCCTCGCTGTGTACTTCTATGAATCCTGATTTCCGGCTGTCTCTTTCTATGACACCTCAGTCCCTGCTGGCTCTTTATATGAGACCTTAGTCCACGCTGTCTCTTTCTATGACCTTCTTTTTCTATGTCTTCCTCTTTCCCCTCCGCCTGTCTCTTCCTCCCTCTCACCTGTGCTGGGGATGTCCCGGCAGCAGTCTCTTCCTCCCTCTCACCTGTGCTGGTGATGTCCCAGCAGCAGTCTCTCCCGCTCTGTCTGTCTCTTCCTCCCTCTCACCTGTGCTGGTGATGTCCCAGCAGCAGTCTCTCCCGCTCTGTCTGTCTCTTCCTCCCTCTCACCTGTGCTGGGGATGTCCCAGCAGCAGTCTCTCCCGCTCTGTCTGTCTCTTCCTCCCTCTCACCTGTGCTGGTGATGTCCCAGCAGCAGTCTCTCCCGCTCTGTCTGTCTCTTCCTCCCTCTCACCTGTGCTGGGGATGTCTCGGCAGCAGTCTCTCCCGCTCTGTCTGTCTCTTCCTCCCTCTCACCTGTGCTGGTGATGTCCCAGCAGCAGTCTCTCCCGCTCTGTCTGTCTCTTCCTCCCTCTCACCTGTGCTGGTGATGTCCCAGCAGCAGTCTCTCCCGCTCTGTCTGTCTCTTCCTCCCTCTCACCTGTGCTGGGGATGTCTCGGCAGCAGTCTCTCCCGCTCTGTCTGTCTCTTCCTCCCTCTCACCTGTGCTGGTGATGTCCCAGCAGCAGTCTCTCCCGCTCTGTCTGTCTCTTCCTCCCTCTCACCTGTGCTGGTGATGTCCCAGCAGCAGTCTCTCCCGCTCTGTCTGTCTCTTCCTCCCACTCACCTGTGCTGGTAAAGTCTCGGCAGCAGTCTCTCCCCCTCCATCAGTCTCGTGGGGCTGCATATTACCCCGGTGCAGCCCCTCTGTCCAGGTCTCGGGGGGCAGCTTCATGTGTCGGCAGTACAGGAGACAGCACTGACCTCACAGAGACAACCTCACCTGAAGCCAGGTGTGCTGAGCCCCGCCCCCTCCCATGTCATCACTTCATCACCGTGACAACCAGACCCGACCCAACCTGTATTGTCATCCCAGTAACAATCCCTGATTCCTCCTCCCCCTCCACGCCCCTCCCTCAGAGACTCTCAGAGACCCCTCTGCTGCCTGTGCTGAGAGAGTGCAACACCATCCTACACCGCAACAACCTGCAAGAGTGCAACACCATCCTACACCGCAACAACCTGCAAGAGTGCAACACCATCATACACCGCAACAACCTGCAAGAGTGCAACACCATCAAACACCGCAACAACCTGCAAGAGTGCAACACCACCATACACCGCAACAACCTGCAAGAGTGCAACACCACCATACACCGCAACAACCTGCAAGAGTGCAACACCATCCTACACCGCAACAACCTGCAAGAGTGCAACACCACCATACACCGCAACAACCTGCAAGAGTGCAACACCATCATACACCGCAACAACCTGCAAGAGTGCAACACCATCCTACACCGCAACAACCTGCAAGAGTGCAACACCACCATACACCGCAACAACCTGCAAGAGTGCAACACGATCCTACACCGCAACAACCTGCAAGAGTGCAACACCATCATACACCGCAACAACCTGCAAGAGTGCAACACCACCATACACCGCAGCAACCTGCAAGAGTGCAACACGATCCTACACCGCAACAACCTGCAAGAGTGCAACACCATCATACACCGCAACAACCTGCAAGAGAGTGCAACACCATCATACACCGCAACAACCTGCAAGAGTGCAACACGATCCTACACCGCAACAACCTGCAAGAGTGCAACACGATCCTACACCGCAACAACCTGCAAGAGTGCAACACCATCATACACCGCAACAACCTGCAAGAGTGCAACACCATCATACACCGCAACAACCTGCAAGAGTGCAACATGATCCTACACCGCAAAAACCTGCAAGAGTGCAACACCATCATACACCGCAACAACCTGCAAGACTGCAACACCATCATACACCGCAACAACCTGCAAGAGTGCAACACCATCCTACACCGCAACAACCTGCAAGAGTGCAACACCATCCTACACCGCAACAACCTGCAAGAGTGCAACACCATCCTACACCGCAACAACCTGCAAGAGTGCAACACCACCATACACCGCAACAACCTGCAAGAGTGCAACACGATCCTACACCGCAACAACCTGCAAGAGTGCAACACCATCCTACACCGCAACAACCTGCAAGAGTGCAACACCACCATACACCGCAACAACCTGCAAGAGTGCAACACGATCCTACACCGCAACAACCTGCAAGAGTGCAACACCATCATACACCGCAACAACCTGCAAGAGTGCAACACCACCATACACCGCAGCAACCTGCAAGAGTGCAACACGATCCTACACCGCAACAACCTGCAAGAGTGCAACACCATCATACACCGCAACAACCTGCAAGAGAGTGCAACACCATCATACACCGCAACAACCTGCAAGAGTGCAACACGATCCTACACCGCAACAACCTGCAAGAGTGCAACACGATCCTACACCGCAACAACCTGCAAGAGTGCAACACCATCATACACCGCAACAACCTGCAAGAGTGCAACACCATCATACACCGCAACAACCTGCAAGAGTGCAACATGATCCTACACCGCAAAAACCTGCAAGAGTGCAACACCATCATACACCGCAACAACCTGCAAGAGTGCAACACCATCCTACACCGCAACAACCTGCAAGAGTGCAACACCATCATACACCGCAACAACCTGCAAGAGTGCAACACCATCATACACCGCAACAACCTGCAAGAGTGCAACACCATCATACACCGCAACAACCTGCAAGAGTGCAACATGATCCTACACCGCAACAACCTGCAAGAGTGCAACACCATCATACACCGCAACAACCTGCAAGAGTGCAACACCATCCTACACCGCAACAACCTGCAAGAGTGCAACACCATCCTACACCGCAACAACCTGCAAGAGTGCAACACCATCATACACCGCAACAACCTGCAAGAGTGCAACACCATCAAACACCGCAACAACCTGCAAGAGTGCAACACCACCATACACCGCAACAACCTGCAAGAGTGCAACACCACCATACACCGCAACAACCTGCAAGAGTGCAACACCATCCTACACCGCAACAACCTGCAAGAGTGCAACACCACCATACACCGCAACAACCTGCAAGAGTGCAACACCATCATACACCGCAACAACCTGCAAGAGAGTGCAACACCATCATACACCGCAACAACCTGCAAGAGTGCAACACGATCCTACACCGCAACAACCTGCAAGAGTGCAACACGATCCTACACCGCAACAACCTGCAAGAGTGCAACACCATCATACACCGCAACAACCTGCAAGAGTGCAACACCATCATACACCGCAACAACCTGCAAGAGTGCAACATGATCCTACACCGCAAAAACCTGCAAGAGTGCAACACCATCATACACCGCAACAACCTGCAAGAGTGCAACACCATCCTACACCGCAACAACCTGCAAGAGTGCAACACCATCATACACCGCAACAACCTGCAAGAGTGCAACACCATCATACACCGCAACAACCTGCAAGAGTGCAACACCATCATACACCGCAACAACCTGCAAGAGTGCAACATGATCCTACACCGCAACAACCTGCAAGAGTGCAACACCATCATACACCGCAACAACCTGCAAGAGTGCAACACCATCCTACACCGCAACAACCTGCAAGAGTGCAACACCATCCTACACCGCAACAACCTGCAAGAGTGCAACACCATCATACACCGCAACAACCTGCAAGAGTGCAACACCATCATACACCGCAACAACCTGCAAGAGTGCAACACCACCATACACCGCAACAACCTGCAAGAGTGCAACACCACCATACACCGCAACAACCTGCAAGAGTGCAACACCATCCTACACCGCAACAACCTGCAAGAGTGCAACACCACCATACACCGCAACAACCTGCAAGAGTGCAACACCATCATACACCGCAACAACCTGCAAGAGTGCAACACCATCCTACACCGCAACAACCTGCAAGAGTGCAACACCATCATACACCGCAACAACCTGCAAGAGTGCAACACCATCCTACACCGCAACAACCTGCAAGAGTGCAACACCACCATACACCGCAACAACCTGCAAGAGTGCAACACGATCCTACACCGCAACAACCTGCAAGAGTGCAACACCATCATACACCGCAACAACCTGCAAGAGTGCAACACCACCATACACCGCAGCAACCTGCAAGAGTGCAACACGATCCTACACCGCAACAACCTGCAAGAGTGCAACACCATCATACACCGCAACAACCTGCAAGAGAGTGCAACACCGTCATACACCGCAACAACCTGCAAGAGTGCAACACGATCCTACACCGCAACAACCTGCAAGAGTGCAACACGATCCTACACCGCAACAACCTGCAAGAGTGCAACACCATCCTACACCGCAACAACCTGCAAGAGTGCAAACACCATCATACACCGCAACAACCTGCAAGAGTGCAACATGATCCTACACCGCAACAACCTGCAAGAGTGCAACACCATCATACACCGCAACAACCTGCAAGACTGCAACACCATCATACACCGCAACAACCTGCAAGAGTGCAACACCATCCTACACCGCAACAACCTGCAAGAGTGCAACACCATCCTACACCGCAACAACCTGCAAGAGTGCAAACAATACGACCACCGGCAACAACCTGCAAAGAGTCCTACACCGCAACACCTGCAAGAGTGCAACACCACCATACACCGCAACAACCTGCAAGAGTGCAACACGATCCTACACCGCAACAACCTGCAAGAGTGCAACACCATCCTACACCGCAACAACCTGCAAGAGTGCAACACCACCATACACCGCAACAACCTGCAAGAGTGCAACACGATCCTACACCGCAACAACCTGCAAGAGTGCAACACCATCATACACCGCAACAACCTGCAAGAGTGCAACACCACCATACACCGCAAAAAACCTGCAAGAGTGCAACACGATCCTACACCGCAACAACCTGCAAGAGTGCAACACCATCATACACCGCAACAACCTGCAAGAGAGTGCAAACACAATCATACACCGCAACAACCTGCAAGAGTTGCAACACGATCCTACACCGCAACAACCTGCAAGAGTGCAACACGATCCTACCACCGCAACAACCTGCAAGAGTGCAACACCATCACTACACCGCAACAACCTGCAAGAGTGCAACACCATCATACACCGCAACAACCTGCAAGAGTGCAACATGATCCTACACCGCAAAAACCTGCAAGAGTGCAACACCATCATACACCGCAACAACCTGCAAGAGTGCAAACACCATCCTACACCGCAACAACCTGCAAGAGTGCAACACCATCATACACCGCAACAACCTGCAAGAGTGCAACACCATCATACACCGCAACAACCTGCAGAGTGCAAAACCATCATACACCGCAACCAACCTGCAAGAGTGCAACATGATCCTACACCGCAACAACCTGCAAGAGTGCAACACCATCATACACCGCAACAACCTGCAAGAGTGCAGACACCATCCTACACCGCAACACCTGCAAGAGTGCAACACCATCCTACACCGCAACAACCTGCAAGAGGTGCAACACCATCATACACCGCAACAACCTGCAAGAGTGCAACACCATCATACACCGCAACAACCTGAAAGAGTGCAAACCATCTACACCGCAACAACCTGCAGAGTGCAACACCACCATACACCGCAACAACCTGCAAGAGTGCAACACATCCTACACCGCAACAACCTGCAAGAGTGCAACACCATCCTACACTGCAACAACCTGCAAGAGTGCAACACCATCATACACCGCAACAACCTGCAAGAGTGCAACATATCCTACACCGCAACAACTGCAAGAGTGCAACACCCAATCATACACCGCAACAACCTGCAGAGTTGCAACACAATCTTACACCGCAACAACCTGCAAGAGTGCAACACCATCATACACCGCAACAACCTGCAAGAGTGCAACACCATCATACACCGCAACAACCTGCAAGAGTGCAACATGATCCTACACCGCAACAACCTGCAAGAGTGCAACACCATCATACACCGCAACAACCTGCAAGAGTGCAACACCACCATACACCGCAACAACCTGCAAGAGTGCAACACCATCATACACCGCAACAACCTGCAAGAGTGCAACATCATCATACACCGCAACAACCTGCAAGAGTGCAACACCATCATACACTGCAACAACGTGCAAGAGTGCAACACCACCATACACCGCAACAACCTGCAAGAGTGCAACACCATCCTACACCGCAACAACCTGCAAGAGTGCAACACCATCCTACACTGCAACAACCTGCAAGAGTGCAACACCATCCTACACCGCAACAACCTGCAAGAGTGCAACACCATCATACACCGCAACAACCTGCAAGAGTGCAACACCATCATACACAGCAACAACCTGCAAGAGTGCAACACCACCCTACACTGCAACAACCTGCAAGAGTGCAACACAATCTTACACCGCAACAACCTGCAAGAGTGCAACATGATCCTACACCGCAACAACCTGCAAGAGTGCAACACCATCATACACCGCAACAACCTGCAAGAGTGCAACACCACCATACACCGCAACAACCTGCAAGACTGCAACACCATCATACACCGCAACAACCTGCAAGAGTGCAACACCATCCTACACCGCAACAACCTGCAAGAGTGCAACACCATCCTACACCGCAACAACCTGCAAGAGTGCAACACCATCATACACCGCAACAACCTGCAAGAGTGCAACACCATCCTACACCGCAACAACCTGCAAGAGTGCAACACCATCCTACACCGCAACAACCTACAAGAGTGCAACACCATCCTACACCGCAACAACCTGCAAGAGTGCAACACCATCCTACACCGCAACAACCTGCAAGAGTGCAACACCATCATACACCGCAACAACCTGCAAGAGTGCAACACCACCATACACTGCAACAACCTGCAAGAGTGCAACACCATCCTACACCGCAACAACCTGCAAGAGTGCAACACCATCATACACAGCAACAACCTGCAAGAGTGCAACACCACCCTACACTGCAACAACCTGCAAGAGTGCAACACAATCTTACACCGCAACAACCTGCAAGAGTGCAACACCACCCTACACTGCAACAACCTGCAAGAGTGCAACACAATCTTACACCGCAACAACCTGCAAGAGTGCAACACCATCCTACACCGCAACAACCTGCAAGAGTGCAACACCATCATACACCGCAACAACCTGCAAGAGTGCAACATGATCCTACACCGCAACAACCTGCAAGAGTGCAACACCATCCTACACCGCAACAACCTGCAAGAGTGCAACACCACCATACACCGCAATAACCTGCAAGAGTGCAACACCATCATACACCGCAACCACCTGCAAGAGTGCAACACCATCATACACCGCAACAACCTGCAAAAGTGCAACACCATCATACACCGCAACAACCTGCAAGAGTGCAACACCATCCTACACCGCAACAACCTGCAAGAGTGCAACACCATCATACACCGCAACAACCTACAAGAGTGCAACACCATCCTACATTGCAACAACCTGCAAGAGTGCAACACCACCATACACCGCAACAACCTGCAAGAGTGCAACACCATCATACACTGCAACAACCTGCAAGAGTGCAACACCATCCTACACCGCAACAACCTGCAAGAGTGCAACACCACCATACACCGCAACAACCTGCAATAGTGCAACACCATCATACACCGCAACAACCTACAAGAGTGCAACACCATCCTACACCGCAACAACCTGCAAGAGTGCATCACCACCATACACCGCAACAACCTGCAAGAGTGCAACACCATCCTACACCGCAACAACCTGCAAGAGTGCAACACCATCATACACCGCAACAACCTGCAAGAGTGCAACACCACCATACACCGCAACAACCTGCAAGAGTGCAACACCATCCTACACCGCAACAACCTGCAAGAGTGCAACACCATCATACACCGCAACAACCTGCAAGAGTACAACACCATCATACACCACAACAACCTGCTAGACTGCAACAACACCCTACACGGCAACAACCTGCAAGAGTGCAACACCATCATACACCGCAACAACCTGCAAGAGTGCAACATATATCCTACACCGCAACAACCTGCAAGAGTGCAACACGATCCTACACCGCAACAACCTGCAAGAGTGCAACACCATCCTACACCGCAACAACCTGCAAGAGTGCAACACCACCATACACCGCAACAACCTGCAAGAGTGTAACATAATCCTACTCCGCAACAACGTGCAAGAGTGCAACACCATCCTACACCGCAACAACCTGCAAGTGCAACACCATCATACACCGCAACAGCCTACAAGAGTGCAACACCATCCTACACCACAACAACCTGCAAGACTGCAACACCATCCTACACCGCAACAACCTGCAAGAGTGCAACACCACCATACACCGCAACAACCTTCAAGAGTGTAACATCATCCTACACCGCAACAACGTGCAAGAGTGCAACACCATCATACACCGCAACAACCTACAAGAGTGCAACACCATCCTACACCGCAACAACCTGCAAGAGTGCAACACCATCATACACCGCAACAACCTGCAAGAGTGCAACACCATCATACACCACAACAACCTGCAAGAGTGCAACACCATCCTACACCGCAACAACCTGCAAGAGTGCAACACCACCATACACTGCAACAACCTGCAGGAGTGCAACACCATCCTACACCGCAACAACCTGCAAGAGTGCAACACCATCATACACCGCAACAACCTGCAAGAGTGCAACACCATCCTACACCGCAACAACCTGCAAGAGTGCAACACCATCCTACACCGCAACAACCTGCAAGAGTGCAACACCATCCTACACCGCAACAACCTGCAAGAGTGCAACACCATCCTACACCGCAACAACCTGCAAGAGTGCAACACCATCATACACCGCAACAACCTGCAAGAGTGCAACACCATCCTACACCGCAACAACCTGCAAGAGTGCAACATGATCCTACACCGCAACAACCTGCAAGAGTGCAACACCATCATACACCGCAACAACCTGCAAGAGTGCAACACCACCATACACCGCAACAACCTGCAAGAGTGTAACACCATCATACACCGCAACAACCTGCAAGACTGCAACATGATCCTACACCGCAACAACCTGCAAGAGTGCAACACCATCATACACCGCAACAACCTGCAAGAGTGCAACATATATCCTACACCGCAACAACCTGCAAGAGTGCAACACGATCCTACACCGCAACAACCTGCAAGAGTGCAACACCATCATACACCGCAACAAACTGCAAGAGTGCAACACCATCCTACACCGCAACAACCTGCAAGAGTGCAACACCATCATACACCGCAACAACCTGCAAGAGTGCAACACCATCCTACACCGCAACAACCTGCAAGAGTGCAACACCACCATACACCGCAACAACCTTCAAGAGTGTAACATCATCCTACACCGCAACAACGTGCAAGAGTGCAACACCACCATACACCGCAACAACCTGCAAGTGCAACACCATCATACACCGCAACAACCTGCAAGAGTGCAACACCATCATACACCACAACAACCTGCAAGAGTGCAACACCATCCTACACCGCAACAACCTGCAAGAGTGCAACACCATCCTACACCGCAACAACCTGCAAGAGTGCAACACCATCATACACCGCAACAACCTACAAGAGTGCAACACCACCATACACCGCAACAACCTGCAAGAGTGCAACACCATCATACACCGCAACAACCTGCAAGAGTGCAACACAATCTTACACCGCAACAACCTGCAAGAGTGCAACACCACCCTACACCGCAACAACCTGCAAGAGTGCAACACCATCATACACAGCAACAACCTGCAAGAGTGCAACATGATCCTACACCGCAACAACCTGCAAGAGTGCAACACCATCATACACCGCAACAACCTGCAAGAGTGCAACACCATCATACACCCAACAACCTGCAAGAGTGCAACACCATCATACACCGCAACAACCTGCAAGAGTGCAACATGATCCTACACCGCAACAACCTGCAAGAGTGCAACACCATCATACACCGCAACAACCTGCAAGAGTGCAACACCACCCTACACCGCAACAACCTGCAAGAGTGCAACACCACCATACACCGCAACAACCTGCAAGAGTGCAACACCACCCTACACCGCAACAACCTGCAAGAGTGCAACACCACCATACACCGCAACAACCTGCAAGAGTGCAACACCATCATACACCGCAACAACCTGCAAGAGTGTAACATCATTCTACACCGCAACAACCTGCAAGAGTGCAACACCATCATACACCGCAACAACCTGCAAGAGTGCAACACCATCATACACCGCAACAACCTGCAAGAGTGCAACACCATCATACACCGCAACAACCTACAAGAGTGCAACACGATCCTACACCGCAACAACCTGCAAGAGTGCAACACCATCCTGCACCGCAACAACCTGCAAGAGTGCAACACCATCATACACCGCAACAACCTGCAAGAGTGCAACACCATCCTACACCGTAACAGTGTAATATCCTGCACTGTATATAGTGTCTCCCAGTGTAATATCCTGCACTGTATATAGTGTCCTCCAGTGTAATATCCTGCACTGTATATAGTGTCCCCAGTGTAATATCCTGCACTGTATATAGTGTCCCCCAGTGTAATATCCTGCACTGTATATAGTGTCTCAGTGTAATATCCTGCACTGTATATAGTGTCTCCCAGTGTAATATCCTGCACTGTATATAGTGTCCGGTGTAATATCCTGCACTGTATATAGTGTCCCCCAGTGTAATAACCTGCACTGTATATAGTGTCCGGTGTAATATCCTGCACTGTATATAGTGTCCCCCAGTGTAATATCCTGCACTGTATATAGTGTACCCCAGTGTAATATCCTGCACTGTATATAGTGTCCCCAGTGTAATATCCTGCACTGTATATAGTGTCCCAGTGTAATATCCTGCACTGTATATAGTGTCCCCCAGTGTAATATCCTGCACTGTATATAGTGTCCCAGTGTAATATCCTGCACTGTATATAGTGTCCCCCAGTGTAATATCCTGCACTGTATATAGTGTCCCCCAGTGTAATATCCTGCACTGTATATAGTGTCCCCCAGTGTAATATCCTGCACTGTATATAGTGTCCCCAGTGTAATATCCTGCACTGTATATAGTGTCCGGTGTAATATCCTGCACTGTATATAGTGTCCCAGTGTAATATCCTGCACTGTATATAGTGTCCGGTGTAATATCCTGCACTGTATATAGTCTCCCAGTGTAATATCCTGCACTGTATATAGTGTCCCCCAGTGTAATATCCTGCACTGTATATAGTGTCCCCCGGTGTAATATCCGGCACTGTATATAGTGTCCCCCAGTGTAATATCCTGCACTGTATATAGTGTCCCCCAGTGTAATATCCTGCACTGTATATAGTGTCCGGTGTAATATCCTGCACTGTATATAGTGTCCCCCAGTGTAATATCCTGCACTGTATATAGTGTCCCCCAGTGTAATATCCTGCACTGTATATAGTTTCCCCCAGTGTAATATCCTGCACTGTATATAGTGTCCCCCAGTGTAATATCCTGCACTGTATATAGTGTCCCCCAGTGTAATATCCTGCACTGTATATAGTGTCCCCCAGTGTAATATCCTGCACTGTATATAGTGTCCCCAGTGTAATATCCTGCACTGTATATAGTGTCCCCCAGTGTAATATCCTGCACTGTATATAGAGTCCCCAGTGTAATATCCTGCACTGTATATAGTGTCCCCCAGTGTAATATCCTGCACTGTATATAGTGTCCCCCAGTGTAATATCCTGCACTGTATATAGTGTCCCCCAGTGTAATATCCTGCACTGTATATAGTGTCCCCCAGCTGTAATATCCTGCACTTGTATATAGTGTCCCATGTAATATCCTGCACTGTATATAGTGTCCCCCCAGTGTATAATATCCTGCACTGTATATGTGTCGGTGTAATATCCTGCACTGTATATAGTGTCCGGTGTAATATCCTGCACTGTATATAGTGTCCCCAGTGTAATATCCTGCACTGTATATAGTGTCCAGTGTAATATCCTGCACTGTATATAGTGTCCCCCAGTGTAATATCCTGCACTTGTATATAGTGTCCCCCAGTGTAATATCCTGCACTGTATATAGTGTTCCCCCAGTGTAATATCCTGCACTGTAATAGTGTCCCGGTGTAATATCCTGCACTGTATATAGTGGCCCAGTGTAATATCCTGCACTGTATATAGTGTCCAGTTGTAATATCCTGCACTGTATATAGTGTCCCCCCAGTATAATATCCTGCACTGTATATAGTGTCCCCCAGTGTAATATCCTGCACTGTATATAGTGTCCCCAGTGTAATATCCTGCACTGTATATAGTGTCCCCAGTGTAATATCCTGCCACTGTATATAGTGGTCCGGTGGAATATCCTGCACTGTATATAGTGTCCCCCCAGTGTAATATCCTTGCACTGTATATAGTGTCCCCCAGTGTAATATCCTGCACTGTATATAGTGTCCCCCAGTGTAATATCCTGCACTGTATATAGTGTCCCAGTGTAATATCCTGCACTGTATATAGTGTCCGGTGTAATATCCTGCACTGTATATAGTGTCCCAGTGTAATATCCTGCACTGTATATAGTGTCCCCCAGTGTAATATCATGTACTGTATATAGTGTCCGGTGTAATATCCTGCATTGTATATAGTGTCCAGTGTAATATCCTGCACTGTATATAGTGTCCCCCAGTGTAATATCCTGCACTGTATATAGTGTCCCCAGTGTAATATCCTGCACTGTATATAGTGTCCCCCAGTGTAATATCCTGCACTGTATATAGTGTCCCCCAGTGTAATATCCTGCACTGTATATAGTGTCTGGTGTAATATCCTGCACTGTATATAGTGTCCGGTGTAATATCCTGCATTGTATATAGTGTCCAGTGTAATATCCTGCACTGTATATAGTGTCCCAGTGTAATATCCTGCACTGTATATAGTGTCCGGTGTAATATCCTGCACTGTATATAGTGTCCCCAGTGTAATATCCTGCACTGTATATAGTGTCCGGTGTAATATCCTGCACTGTATATAGTGTCCGGTGTAATATCCTGCACTGTATATAGTGTCCCCCAGTGTAATATCCTGCACTGTATATAGTGTCCCCAGTGTAATATCCTGCACTGTATATATTGTCCCCCAGTATAATATCCTGCACTGTATATAGTGTCCGGTGTAATATCCTGCACTGTATATAGTGTCCCCCAGTGTAATATCCTGCACTGTATATAGTGTCCCCCAGTGTAATATCCTGCACTGTATATAGTGTCCCCCGGTGTAATATCCTGCACTGTATATAGTGTACCCCAGTGTAATATACTGCACTGTATATAGTGTCCGGTGTAATATCCTGCTCTGTATATAGTGTCCCCCAGTGTAATATACTGCACTGTATATAGTGTCCCCCAGTGTAATACCCTGCACTGTATATAGTGTCCCCCAGTGTAATATCCTGCACTGTATATAGTGTCCCCCAGTGTAATATCCTGCACTGTATATAGTGTCCCCCAGTGTAATATCCTGCACTGTATATAGTGTCCCCCAGTGTAATATCCTGCACTGTATATAGTGTCCCCCAGTGTAATATCCTGCACTGTATATAGTGTCCGGTGTAATATCCTGCACTGTATATAGTGTCCAGTGTAATATCCTGCACTGTATATAGTGTCCAGTGTAATATCCTGCACTGTATATAGTGTCCCCCAGTGTAATATCCTGCACTGTATATAGTGTCCCCCAGTGTAATATCCTGCACTGTATATAGTGTCCCAGTGTAATATCCTGCACTGTATATAGTGTCCCCCAGTGTAATATCCTGCACTGTATATAGTGTCCGGTGTAATATCCTGCACTGTATATAGTGTCCCCCAGTGTAATATCCTGCACTGTATATAGTGTCCCCCAGTGTAATATCCTGCACTGTATATAGTGTCCCCCAGTGTAATATCCTGCACTGTATATAGTGTCCCCAGTGTAATATCCTGCACTGTATATAGTGTTCCCGATGTAATATCCTGCACTGTATATAGTGTCCGGTGTAATATCCTGCACTGTATATAGTGTCCAGTGTAATATCCTGCACTGTATATAGTGTCCCCCAGTGTAATATCCTGCACTGTATATAGTGTCCCAGTGTAATATCCTGCACTGTATATAGTGTCCGGTGTAATATCCTGCACTGTATATAGTGTCCCAGTGTAATATCCTGCACTGTATATAGTGTCCCCCGGTGTAATATCCTGCACTGTATATAGTGTCCCCCAGTGTAATATCCTGCTCTGTATATAGTGTCCCCCAGTGTAATATCCTGCACTGTATATAGTGTCCCCCAGTGTAATATCCTGCACTGTATATAGTGTCCCCCAGTGTAATATCCTGCACTGTATATAGTGTCCCCAGTGTAATATCCTGCACTGTATATAGTGTCCCCCAGTGTAATATCCTGCACTGTATATAGTGTCCCCCAGTGTAATATCCTGCACTGTATATAGTGTCCCCAGTGTAATATCCTGCACTGTATATAGTGTCCCCAGTGTAATATCCTGCACTGTATATAGTGTCCAGGTGTAATTATCCTGCACTGTATATAGTGTCCCGGTGTAATATCCTGCACTGTATATAGTGTCCCCCAGTGTAATATCCTGCACTGTATATAGTGTCCCCCAGTGTAATATCCTGCACTGTATATAGTGTCCCCAGTGTAATATCCTGCACTGTATATAGTGTCCCCAGTGTAATATCCTGCACTGTATATAGTGTCCCCCAGTGTAATATCCTGCACTGTATATAGTGTCCCCCGGTGTAATATCCTGCACTGTATATAGTGTCCCCAGTGTAATATCCTGCTCTGTATATAGTGTCCCCCAGTGTAATATCCTGCACTGTATATAGTGTCCCCCAGTGTAATATCCTGCACTGTATATAGTGTCCCCCAGTGTAATATCCTGCACTGTATATAGTGTCCCCCAGTGTAATATCCTGCACTGTATATAGTGTCCCCCAGTGTAATATCCTGCACTGTATATAGTGTCCCCCAGTGTAATAACCTGCACTGTATATAGTGTCCCCCAGTGTAATATCCTGCACTGTATATAGTGTCCCCCAGTGTAATATCCTGCACTGTATATAGTGTCCGGTGTAATATCCTGCACTGTATATAGTGTCCGGTGTAATATCCTGCACTGTATATAGTGTCCCCCAGTGTAATATCCTGCACTGTATATAGTGTCCCCCAGTGTAATATCCTGCACTGTATATAGTGTCCCAGTGTAATATCCTGCACTGTATATAGTGTCCCAGTGTAATATCCTGCACTGTATATAGTGTCCCAGTGTAATATCCTGCACTGTATATAGTGTCCTCCAGTGTAATATCCTGCACTGTATATAGTGTCCCCCAGTGTAATATCCTGCACTGTATATAGTGTCTCCCAGTGTAATATCCTGCACTGTATATAGTGTCCCCCAGTGTAATATCCTGCACTGTATATAGTGTCCCTGGTGTAATATCCTGCACGGTATATAGTGTCCGGTGTAATATCCTGCACTGTATATAGTGTCCGGTGTAATATCCTGCACTGTATATAGTGTCCCCAGTGTAATATCCTGCACTGTATATAGTGTCCAGTGTAATATCCTGCACTGTATATCGTGTCCCCCAGTGTAATATCCTGCACTGTATATAGTGTCCCCAGTGTAATATCCTGCACTGTATATAGTGTCCCAGTGTAATATCCTGCACTGTATATAGTGTCCGGTGTAATATCCTGCACTGTATATAGTGTCCCCCAGTGTAATATCCTGCACTGTATATAGTGTCCGGTGTAATATCCTGCACTGTATATAGTGTCCCCAGTGTAATATCCTGCACTGTATATAGTGTCCCCCAGTGTAATATCCTGCACTGTATATAGTGTCCCCCAGTGTAATATCCTGCACTGTATATAGTGTCCCCCAGTGTAATATCCTGCACTGTATATAGTGTCCCCCAGTGTAATATCCTGCACTGTATATAGTGTCCCAGTGTAATATCCTGCACTGTATATAGTGTCCCAGTGTAATATCCTGCACTGTATATAGTGTCCCAGTGTAATATCCTGCACTGTATATAGTGTCCGGTGTAATATCCTGCACTGTATATAGTGTCCCCCAGTGTAATATCCTGCACTGTATATAGTGTCCGGTGTAATATCCTGCACTGTATATAGTGTCCCCAGTGTAATATCCTGCACTGTATATAGTGTCCCCAGTGTAATATCCTGCACTGTATATAGTGTCCCCCAGTGTAATATCCTGCACTGTATATAGTGTCCGGTGTAATATCCTGCACTGTATATAGTGTCCCCCAGTGTAATATCCTGCACTGTATATAGTGTCCCCCAGTGTAATATCCTGCACTGTATATAGTGTCCGGTGTAATATCCTGCACTGTATATAGTGTCCAGTGTAATACCCTGCACTGTATATAGTGTCCGGTGTAATATCCTGCACTGTATATAGTGTCCCAGTGTAATATCCTGCACTGTATATAGTGTCCCCCAGTGTAATACCCTGCACTGTATATAGTGTCCCCCAGTGTAATATCCTGCACTGTATATAGTGTCCCCCAGTGTAATATCCTACACTGTATATAGTGTCCCCCGGTGTAATATCCTGCACTGTATATAGTGTCCGGTGTAATATCCTGCACTGTATATAGTGTCTCAGTGTAATATCCTGCACTGTATATAGTGTCCCCCGGTGTAATATCCTGCACTGTATATAGTGTCCCCCGGTGTAATATCCTGCACTGTATATAGTGTCCCCCAGTGTAATATCCTGCACTGTATATAGTGTCCCCCAGTGTAATATCCTGCACTGTATATAGTGTCCGGTGTAATATCCTGCACTGTATATAGTGTCCGGTGTAATATCCTGCACTGTATATAGTGTCCCCCGGTGTAATATCCTGCACTGTATATAGTGTCCCAGTGTAATATCCTGCACTGTATATAGTGTCCGGTGTAATATCCTGCACTGTATATAGTGTCCCCCAGTGTAATATCCTGCACTGTATATAGTGTCCCCAGTGTAATATCCTGCACTGTATATAGTGTCCCAGTGTAATATCCTGCACTGTATATAGTGTCCCCCAGTGTAATATCCTGCACTGTATATAGTGTCCGCAGTGTAATATCCTGCACTGTATATAGTGTCCCCCAGTGTAATATCCTGCACTGTATATAGTGTCCGGTGTAATATCCTGCACTGTATATAGTGTCCGGTGTAATATCCTGCACTGTATATAGTGTCCCCAGTGTAATATCCTGCACTGTATATAGTGTCCAGTGTAATATCCTGCACTGTATATAGTGTTCGGTGTAATATCCTGCACTGTATATAGTGTCCGGTGTAATATCCTGCACTGTATATAGTGTCCCCCAATGTAATATCCTGCACTGTATATAGTGTCCCCAGTGTAATATCCTGCACTGTATATAGTGTCCCCCAGTGTAATATCCTGCACTGTATATAGTGTCCCCCAGTGTAATATCCTGCACTGTATATAGTGTCCCCAGTGTAAGATCCTGCACTGTATATAGTGTCCCCCAGTGTAATATCCTGCACTGTATATAGTGTCCCCCAGTGTAATATCCTGCACTGTATATAGTGTCCCCCAGTGTAATATCCTGCACTGTATATAGTGTCCGGTGTAATATCCTGCACTGTATATAGTGTCCGGTGTAATATCCTGCACTGTATATAGTGTCCGGTGTAATATCCTGCACTGTATATAGTGTCCCCAGTGTAATATCCTGCACTGTATATAGTGTCCCCAGTGTAATATCCTGCACTGTATATACTGTCCCCAGTGTAATATCCTGCACTGTATATAGTGTCCCCCAGTGTAATATCCTGCACTGTATATAGTGTCCCAGCGTAATATCCTGCACTGTATATAGTGTCCCAGTGTAATATCCTGCACTGTATATAGTGTCCCCCAGTGTAATATCCTGCACTGTATATAGTGTCCGGTGTAATATCCTGCACTGTATATAGTGTCCCCAGTGTAATATCCTGCACTGTATATAGTGTCCCCAGTGTAATATCCTGCACTGTATATAGTGTCCCAGCGTAATATCCTGCACTGTATATAGTGTCCCAGTGTAATATCCTGCACTGTATATAGTGTCCCCCAGTGTAATATCCTGCACTGTATATAGTGTCCCCCAGTGTAATATCCTGCACTGTATATAGTGTCCGGTGTAATATCCTGCACTGTATATAGTGTCCCAGTGTAATATCCTGCACTGTATATCGTGTCCCCCAGTGTAATATCCTGCACTGTATATAGTGTCCCCAGTGTAATATCCTGCACTGTATATAGTGTCCCCAGTGTAATATCCTGCACTGTATATAGTGTCCCCAGTGTAATATCCTGCACTGTATATAGTGTCCCCAGTGTAATATCCTGCACTGTATATAGTGTCCCCCAGTGTAATATCCTGCACTGTATATAGTGTCCCCCAGTGTAATATCCTGCACTGTATATAGTGTCCCCCAGTGTAATATCCTGCACTGTATATAGTGTCCCCCAGTGTAATATCCTGCACTGTATATAGTGTCCCCAGTGTAATATCCTGCACTGTATATATTGTCCCCCAGTATAATATCCTGCACTGTATATAGTGTCCGGTGTAATATCCTGCACTGTATATAGTGTCCCCAGTGTAATATCCTGCACTGTATATAGTGTCCCCCAGTGTAATATCCTGCACTGTATATAGTGTCCCCAGTGTAATATCCTGCACTGTATATAGTGTCCCAGTGTAATATCCTGCACTGTATATAGTGTCCGGTGTAATATCCTGCACTGTATATAGTGTCCGGTGTAATATCCTGCACTGTATATAGTGTCCCCCAGTGTAATATCCTGCACTGTATATAGTGTCCCCCAGTGTAATATCCTGCACTGTATATAGTGTCCGGTGTAATATCCTGCACTGTATATAGTGTCCAGTGTAATATCCTGCACTGTATATAGTGTCCAGTGTAATATCCTGCACTGTATATAGTGTCCGGTGTAATATCCTGCACTGTATATAGTGTCCCCAGTGTAATATCCTGCACTGTATATAGTGTCCCAGTATAATATCCTGCACTGTATATAGTGTCCCCCAGTGTAATATCCTGCACTGTATATAGTGTCCCCCAGTGTAATATCCTGCACTGTATATAGTGTCCCCCGGTGTAATATCCTGCACTGTATATAGTGTCCCTCAGTGTAATATCCTGCACTGTATATAGTGTCCCCAGTGTAATATCCTGCACTGTATATAGTGTCTCTCAGTGTAATATCCTGCACTGTATATAGTGTCCCCCAGTGTAATATCCTGCACTGTATATAGTGTCCGGTGTAATATCCTGCACTGTATATAGTGTCCGGTGTAATATCCTGCACTGTATATAGTGTCCCCCGGTGTAATATCCTGCACTGTATATAGTGTCCCTCAGTGTAATATCCTGCACTGTATATAGTGTCCCCAGTGTAATATCCTGCACTGTATATAGTGTCTCCCAGTGTAATATCCTGCACTGTATATAGTGTCCGGTGTAATATCCTGCACTGTATATAGTGTCCCCCGGTGTAATATCCTGTACTGTATATAGTGTCCCCCAGTGTAATATCCTGCACTGTATATAGTGTCCGGTGTAATATCCTGCACTGTATATAGTGTCCCCCAGTGTAATATCCTGCACTGTATATAGTGTCCCCCAGTGTAATATCCTGCACTGTATATAGTGTCCCCAGTGTAATATCCTGCACTGTATATAGTGTCCCCAGTATAATATCCTGCACTGTATATAGTGTCCCCCAGTGTAATATCCTGCACTGTATATAGTGTCCCCAGTGTAATATCCTGCACTGTATATAGTGTCCCCCAGTGTAATATCCTGCACTGTATATAGTGTCCCCCAGTGTAATATCCTGCACTGTATATAGTGTCCCCCAGTGTAATATCCTGCACTGTATATAGTGTCCGGTGTAATATCCTGCACTGTATATAGTGTCCCCCAGTGTAATATCCTGCACGGTATATAGTGTCCGGTGTAATATCCTGCACTGTATATAGTGTCCCAGTGTAATATCCTGCACTGTATATAGTGTCCGGTGTAATATCCTGCACTGTATATAGTGTCCCCCAGTGTAATATCCTGCACTGTATATAGTGTCCCAGTGTAATATCCTGCACTGTATATAGTGTCCGGTGTAATATCCTGCACTGTATATAGTGTCCGGTGTAATATCCTGCACTGTATATAGTGTCTTTCAGTGTAATATCCTGCACTGTATATAGTGTCCCCCAGTGTAATATCCTGCACTGTATATAGTGTCCCCCAGTGTAATATCCTGCACTGTATATAGTGTCCCCCAGTGTAATATCCTGCACTGTATATAGTGTCCCCCAGTGTAATATCCTGCACTGTATATAGTGTCCGGTGTAATATCCTGCACTGTATATAGTGTCCCCAGTGTAATATCCTGCACTGTATATAGTGTCCCCCAGTGTAATATCCTGCACTGTATATAGTGTCCTCCAGTGTAATATCCTGCACTGTATATAGTGTCCCCCAGTGTAATATCCTGCACTGTATATAGTGTCTCCCAGTGTAATATCCTGCACTGTATATAGTGTCCAGTGTAATATCCTGCACTGTATATAGTGTCCGGTGTAATATCCTGCACTGTATATAGTGTCCCCCAGTGTAATATCCTGCACTGTATATAGTGTCCTCCAGTGTAATATCCTGCACTGTATATAGTGTCCCAGTGTAATATCCTGCACTGTATATAGTGTCCGGTGTAATATCCTGCACTGTATATAGTGTCCCCCAGTGTAATATCCTGCACTGTATATAGTGTCCCCAGTGTAATATCCTGCACTGTATATAGTGTCCCCCAGTGTAATATCCTGCACTGTATATAGTGTCTCCCAGTGTAATATCCTGCACTGTATATAGTGTCCCAGTGTAATATCCTGCACTGTATATAGTGTCCCCCAGTGTAATATCCTGCACTGTATATAGTGTCCTCCAGTGTAATATCCTGCACTGTATATAGTGTCCGGTGTAATATCCTGCACTGTATATAGTGTCCCCCAGTGTAATATCCTGCACTGTATATAGTGTCCCCAGTGTAATATCCTGCACTGTATATAGTGTCCCCCAGTGTAATATCCTGCACTGTATATAGTGTCCCCCAGTGTAATATCCTGCACTGTATATAGTGTCCGGTGTAATATCCTGCACTGTATATAGTGTCCCCAGTGTAATATCCTGCACTGTATATAGTGTCCGGTGTAATATCCTGCACTGTATATAGTGTCCGGTGTAATATCCTGCACTGTATATAGTGTCCCAGTATAATATCCTGCACTGTATATAGAGTCCAGTGTAATATCCTGCACTGTATATAGTGTCCCCCAGTGTAATATCCTGCACTGTATATAGTGTCCCCCAGTGTAATATCCTGCACTGTATATAGTGTCCGGTGTAATATCCTGCACTGTATATAGTGTCTCCCAGTGTAATATCCTGCACTGTATATAGTGTCCCCAGTGTAATATCCTGCACGGTATATAGTGTCCGGTGTAATATCCTGCACGGTATATAGTGTCCGGTGTAATATCCTGCACGGTATATAGTGTCCGGTGTAATATCCTGCACTGTATATAGTGTCCGGTGTAATATCCTGCACTGTATATAGTGTCCGGTGTAATATCCTGCACTGTATATAGTGTCCAGTATTTCAGTCAGTATTTGGTCAGTATTTTGCAACCTCAACCAGGAGTGGATTGAGAACACAGAAAGGCTCTGATCACACAGTGCTGTAATTGAGTGGATGGCCGTCATATAACAGTAAATAACGGCCATTATTATAATATAACAGCCGTTGTAAAATACCAGCAATTATTTGCCATTATATGACGGCCATCCACTCAATTACAGCATTGTGTGATCAATCCACTCCTGGTTGAGGTTGCAAAATACTGACTGAAATATATTGTGTGTGAACACGGCCTAACAGTGTAACCACTTACAGCAAGTACAATGTAATGCACAGGAGCAATGCCACAACCCGGCACTCTGTTACTGTATAATGCAGCCGTGTACATAAGCCTCCACATGTGCTATGTAACAGGATGACGGCAGGTGCGTCTGGCAGTGAATGGGTTAAGGCTGCTGGTCATTATACTGATGGGATATAAGGGGCAGCTGATCAGGCCTCCTCCTCACTGCTGATCCCTCACTATGGCTGGAGTCCTGTACCCACAGTACCCTCCATTTCTGGACTATGGGCCCTCGTACCGCCAACCACCCCCTTACTACAAGCCCAAAGTTCCCTACTGGAAGCCTCCTTACAAGGGGGCCCCAGGACCCATGAAGCCCCCCATTCCCTTTGACTGTCTTGATAACTACCGGTGGGCTCAGCTGAAGGCCTTGCTCAGCCAGCTGGGCCCAGAGTTTGGTCTCAGTCGGTTTTGCACCAAAGAAGTAGGGGTTCAGGTGAACCCCAGAGTGGATGCATCTGTTCAGTGTTCGCTGGGGCCCCGCACACTGAGGAGCCGTAAGGGAGGGCCCTTACTGTGCCGAGCTACGCCGGGGCAGCACGCTGGGCTGAGCATTGTCACCCCTGTCCGATTCCCCCGCACTATGGCTGTGTACTCTAGACTGTCTGATAGGAGGCTGTTCACACTGCCCCCTGCCCACACCACTGATGTAGGGGTGCAACAGGAGGATCTGGATGAAGATGGGGAAAATGGCAGGCCTAGAAGACCCACGTTCCAGGTGAGGAGGGAAAATCATGGCTGGGTATGAGAGCTTCTGAATGGTGAATTTGTATCCTGTATTATACTCCAGAGCTGCGCTCACTATTCTGCTGGTGGGCTCATGGTGTACATACATTACTGATCCTGAGTTACATCCTGTAGATCAAACAATACCATAGAAATACCAGAACTGTACCATATGAGTCTATAATCCTAATGGCCGTTCCAGCTTCATTCTCACCAAGCACTCAACATGTCTGCACCGTCCCTGACGCAGGCGGCGCACCGTCCCTGACGCAGGCAGCGCACCGTCCCTGACCATAATGACACAAGCCCTGGTCTGGCGGCATTCCACAAAATACAATACCAAAGCCCACAATATTTTTTTTCTTATTTTGGTTCCTGCACACGGTCCCCCAGTATATTCCTCTATAGCTACACAAGCCCTATGTGCCAGCATCAGCCACCACCGGGAGAGGAGACACAGGCTTATGTACCCTATAGGCAGAGCCCCTCCAAAGAGAAGAGGCCCCAGCAGCCCCCAGCCTCTCGTACTCTAGAGAACGGACCTTCACCAGGTCAGTGTGCCTGCGCACTCCTCCCGGGGACATCGTCACTGCTGCCTGCGCACTCCTCCCGGGGACATCGTCACTGCTGCCTGCGCACTCCTCCCGGGGACATCCCCCATCCTCACTGCTGCCTGCGCACTCCTCCCGGGGACATCCCCCATCCTCACTGCTGCCTGCGCACTCCTCCCGGGGACATCCCCCATCCTCACTGCTGCCTGCGCACTCCTCCCGGGGACATCCCCCATCCTCACTGCTGCCTGCGCACTCCTCCCGGGGACATCCCCCATCCTCACTGCTGCCTGCGCACTCCTCCCGGGGACATCCTCACTGCTGCCTGCGCACTCCTCCCGGGGACATCGTCACTGCTGCCTGCGCACTCCTCCCGGGGACATCGTCACTGCTGCCTGCGCACTCCTCCCGGGGACATCCCCCATCGTCACTGCTGCCTGCGCACTCCTCCCGGGGACATCCCCCATCGTCACTGCTGCCTGCGCACTCCTCCCGGGGACATCGCCCATCCTCACTGCTGCCTGCGCACTCCTCCCGGGGACATCCCCCATCCTCACTGCTGCCTGCGCACTCCTCCCGGGGACATCCCCCATCGTCACTGCTGCCTGCGCACTCCTCCCGGGGACATCGTCACTGCTGCCTGCGCACTCCTCCCGGGGACATCGTCACTGCTGCCTGCGCACTCCTCCCGGGGACATCGTCACTGCTGCCTGCGCACTCCTCCCGGGGACATCGCCCATCGTCACTGCTGCCTGCGCACTCCTCCCGGGGACATCGCCCATCGTCACTGCTGCCTGCGCACTCCTCCCGGGGACATCGCCCATCGTCACTGCTGCCTGCGCACTCCTCCCGGGGACATCGCCCATCGTCACTGCTGCCTGCGCACTCCTCCCGGGGACATCGCCCCATCCTCACTGCTGCCTGCGCACTCCTCCCGGGGACATCGCCCCATCCTCACTGCTGCCTGCGCACTCCTCCCGGGGACATCGCCCCATCCTCACTGCTGCCTGCGCACTCCTCCCGGGGACATCGCCCCATCCTCACTGCTGCCTGCGCACTCCTCCCGGGGACATCGCCCCATCCTCACTGCTGCCTGCGCACTCCTCCCGGGGACATCGCCCCATCCTCACTGCTGCCTGCGCACTCCTCCCGGGGACATCGCCCCATCCTCACTGCTGCCTGCGCACTCCTCCCGGGGACATCGCCCCATCCTCACTGCTGCCTGCGCACTCCTCCCGGGGACATCGCCCCATCCTCACTGCTGCCTGCGCACTCCTCCCGGGGACATCGCCCCATCCTCACTGCTGCCTGCGCACTCCTCCCGGGGACATCGCCCCATCCTCACTGCTGCCTGCGCACTCCTCCCGGGGACATCGCCCCATCCTCACTGCTGCCTGCGCACTCCTCCCGGGGACATCGCCCCATCCTCACTGCTGCCTGCGCACTCCTCCCGGGGACATCGCCCCATCCTCACTGCTGCCTGCGCACTCCTCCCGGGGACATCGCCCCATCCTCACTGCTGCCTGCGCACTCCTCCCGGGGACATCGCCCCATCCTCACTGCTGCCTGCGCACTCCTCCCGGGGACATCGCCCCATCCTCACTGCTGCCTGCGCACTCCTCCCGGGGACATCGCCCCATCCTCACTGCTGCCTGCGCACTCCTCCCGGGGACATCGCCCCATCCTCACTGCTGCCTGCGCACTCCTCCCGGGGACATCGCCCCATCCTCACTGCTGCCTGCGCACTCCTCCCGGGGACATTGCCCCATCCTCACTGCTGCCTGCGTACTCCTCCCGGGGACATCGCCCCATCCTCACTGCTGCCTGCGCACTCCTCCCGGGGACATCGCCCATCCTCACTGCTGCCTGCGCACTCCTCCCGGGGACATCGCCCATCCTCACTGCTGCCTGCGCACTCCTCCCGGGGACATCGCCCCATCCTCACTGCTGCCTGCGCACTCCTCCCGGGGACATCCCCCGTCCTCACAATGTCCCTGACATACAGTTTTCCATGGAAGCGGCGCCAAACCAACCTCCTGACTAGGCTCGGTCTATTCCCCCATAACAGTTGGAAGAACACACTATAGACCACAGTCCAGAGCAGTTCTGGCAAGATGCAGGTACTGCCCAGATACATCAGCAAAGGGGGCAGAAAGGTACTGATCAGCTGTTCTGCAGCCTCCCCCCCCCACACACACACACATGTAAACGACGTCCCTGGCTTTCTCTGCTCTGTAATGCTGGGACAGTTTATCTGAGGTTAAAGGGGAGATATATATTTATAATTATATAATCTTTGTAATTTCTATTAAAAATCTCTAGTCTTCCAGTACTTAGCAGCTACTGTATGTCCTGTCCAGAGCAGCAACAAATCCCCATAGAAAACCTCTCCTGCTCTGGACAGTTCCTGACATAAAGAGGTGGCAGCAGAGAGCGCTGTGTCAGAGAATACGCCACTTCCTGCAGGACATACAGCAGCTAAGTACTGGAAAAAGTAGATTTTTAGATGGAAGTAAGTTACAAATATAACTCCCTGAAACCAGTTGATTTGAAAAAATTAATTTTATATATTTTTGCCGGAGGCCCCCTTTATATCAGATGTGGTTCTGACTATGTGGTTTGGGTTTGCAGTTCCTGGAACAGAAGTATGGCTTCTTCCACTGCCGGGGCTGCCAGGTGCGGTGGGAGAGCGCGTACGTGTGGTGCGTATCTGGTACCAACAAGGTAAGGGCACCTGTATAGAAGAATTGTATGGATTGCCTTCCTCCTGAGCTCCGCTGACAGATGTAGTGTGAACTCCATGGTGATATAGCAGAGCTATGCTTAGTTCACGTCTTTTCCAGTTCAGTGATTCTGGGAGTTGTAGTTGTGAATCAGCCATTGATCCGCAGGGTGGGAAACTCTCTAATATAGATGGTGAGTGTAATGGGGGCAGCACAAATCCCTCTCTGCACTGATATTGGATTATAGACTAGCTTGTTACAATGTGAGGCATTCTTCCCTCTGTGCAGGTTTACTTCAAGCAGTACTGCCACAAGTGTCTGAAGGGCCACAACCCCTACTACGTGGAGTCCATAGAGTGCCAGGTACTGGCCCTGGAGGGTGGGAGATGGATGGATGCAAGGTTGGCGGCCCCTTACAGTAGATGGGTGACATCTGGGGGTTGGGTGGCTCAGTCCCCTCCTACACGATAGATGGGTGACATCTGGGGTCAGTGCCATGGGTTGGTCCAGTCATTTACTGTAGATGGGTGACATCTGGGGGTTGGGTGGCTCAGTCCCTCCTATACTGTAGATGGGTGCCATCAGGGGGTTGGGTGGCTCAGTCCCTCCTATACTGTAGATGGGTGACATCTGGGGGTTGGGTGGCTCAGTCCCTCCTATACTGTAGATGGGTGACATCTGGGGGTTGGGTGGTTCAGTCCCTCCTATACTGTAGATGGGTGATGTCAGGGGGTTGGGTGGCTGTCCCTTCCTATTTTGCAGATGGGTGACATCTGAAGCTCCGGTTCTGTGGGTTGGTAACATATTGGTGACATCTGGGGTCAGTGCCATGGGTTGGTCCAGTCATTTACTGTAGATGGGTGACATCAGGGGGTTGGGTGGCTCAGTCCCTCCTTCACTGTAGATGAGTAATATCCATGAATGGTGAAGGTTGTCATTCTGGTTCCATATAGTAGATGGGTAACATCTGGGGGCTTCATCCACCCCTGTATAGTACTTGGTTTGGCAGTCCACTGATGTCCTCTCTCCATTTCAGACCTGCATGAAGGCGTGGTGCTCGTGCCCAGAGCGGCGACACATTGACCTGAAGCGCCCCCACTGCCAGGAGCTGTGTGGCCGTTGTAAGGGACAGAGGCTGTCCTGCGACAAGACGTACAGCTTTAAGTACATTGTGTGAGGAGCTCCGGCCGCTCTCTATACCCAGGGTGGCCGCGATGCTGCTGCTACTGATGGATTTTGCCGCTGAGGTGGTGATTTGTATAGTTTTTGTTCTTCTGTAAATTGTTATGTAAATAAACTGGTGATTTTTGTTAATGATGGTTGTATGGAGGCCTCACTGTCCAATTGGTTGAGCTCCGCCCAGGTGGTGTCACTGGCGCCCTCCCGGCTGTCCTTGCTGCTCTTTGTATAGATCACTTTCATTGACTTAACACACTGCAATCTTAAAATAAACAAAAAAAAAAAAACTCAACCTGTCCCGATTACTGTGTGATAACCCGGTGTTCAGATGGAGCGCCAGCCTGGTCTACTCCTCGCTTCATATAGTGTCCTCCTTACATGTTATACTCTTGTTGGCCGTACCAGAGGATTCGGCTGTCGGTATAGAGCTGGGATGGGGAAACCTTCGGCCCTCCAGTTGTTGCAAAACTACAACTCCCATCCTGCCTGGAGAGCCACATTGAAGGTGTAGGAGGTGCAATCCAAGCTATGGCCGCTACCCAATGCAAGCGCTGTGGTGGAAGGGACTACAGCACATTCACTGACCAATCAGAGAAGACAACACTTTACCAATGCTAATCCTGTTATTACAGAAGCCTTCCTATCAGGGGAGCAGCAAACATTCATCAGCTCGGATACATGGTAGGGATCTATGTAGCTTTCTGAAACCAGCTGATTTTTTTTTTTTTAAGATTTTTGCTTGAGTACCCCTAAAGGGGTTATCCAGCGCTTCAAAAACATGGCCACTTTTCCCACTCGTCTCCAGTTCAGGTGTGGTTTGCAATTAAGCTCAATCTACTTCAATGGAACGAAGTTAGAAACCCCAATCTGGAAAAAAGAGGGGGAGAAAAGTGTCATGTTTTTTGTAGCAATGGATAACCCCTTTAACCTCTTAAGGACATAGGACGTACCGGTACGTCCTATGTCCTCACTTGCACTTCAAAGCGGGGCCGCGCGGCGGCCCCGCTTTGAAGTGCCGCGATCCCGGGTGCCGCGTGTAGCCCGGGACCGCCGCTATTAGCGGGCACGGTCTGATCGCCGTGCCCGCTAATTAGCTAATCGGAGGCAGCTGTCAAAGTTGACAGCTGCCTCCGATTACCGGAGGCAACGTTTCCCTGGTGTCTAGTGGGGGAGATCGCTCCTCCGGGACCTTGTCCCGGAGGAGCGATCTCCGTTACTGATGCCGGCCGGGGACGCGTCCAAGATGGCGCCGTCCTCGGCTCGGCACTCGTTTACTTCCGGCTGCAGCAGCCGAAAGCAAACGAGTGCCGATCTCATGGATCTCTGCAGCATATCTATGCTGCAGAGATCTCAATGAGAGATCCAAGTGTATATACTAGAAGTCCCCCATGGGGGCTTCTAGTATATGTGTAAAAAAAAAAAAAAAAAAGTGTTGTTAATAGTAAAAAGCCCCCTCCCCCAATAAAAGTCTGAATCACCCCCCTTTTCCCAGGTTTTAAATAAAAGTAAACAAATAAATAAATAAACATGTTTGCTATCGCCGCGTGCGTAATCGCCCGAACTATTAATTAATCACATTCCTGATCTCGCACGGTAAACGGCGTCAGCGCAAAAAAATCCCAAAGTGCAAAATTGCGCATTTTTGGTCGCATCAAATCCAGAAAAAATGTAATAAAAAGCGATCAAAAAGACGTATATGCGCAATCAAGGTACCGATAGAAAGATCACATCATGGCGCAAAAAATGACACCTCGCACAGCCCCATAGACCAAAGGATAAAAGCGCTATAAGCCTGGGAATGGAGCGATTTTAAGGAACGTATATTGGTTAACAACGGTTTGAATTTTTTACAGGCCATCAGATACAATATAAGTTATACATGTTATATATCATAGTAATCGTAACGACTTGAGGAACATGCATAACAAGTCAGTTTTACCCCAGGGTGAATGGCGTAAAAACACATTTCCCCCAAATAAAAGAAATGCGTTTTTTTTTTTCAATTTCACCACACTTTGAATTTTTTTCTGGTTTCGCAGTGTACTTTATGGAAAAATTCAGCCTGTAATTGCAAAGTACAATTAGTGACGCAAAAAATAAGGGGTCATGTGGGTTTCTAGGTGGAAAAATGCAAGTGCTATGACCTTTTAAACACAAGGAGGAAAAACCGAAAACGTAAAAACGAAAATGGGCCATGTCCTTAAAGGGTTAAAGGGTTAAAGTGTCACTGTCGTGAATTTTTTTTTTTGCAGAAATCAATAGTCCAGGCGATTTTAAGAAACTTTGTAATTGGGTTTATTATCCGAAAAATGCATTATCATGAAAAAGCAGTTTGAAGCTCTCCCCCCTGTCTTCATTGTTCTCCTATGGAGAGAGCTAAAGAGAAGACCAAAACAGGACAACAAAGAGTTAATCTACAAATCGCTCACCCGTTATCTGTTCTGACCATCACTAGTGACCTGTCTGAGCTCGGATTACAGCTGTCACCCAGCTCCGTGCCTGTAATCCTCTGTTATCTGCTTTCTGCTGCCGGCTAACTCCCTCCTTCCTCCTCCCCCCTCCCCTCTCCCTAGAGCAGACAGGGTACGTCTCCTGCAACAAGTCACAATTGTCAGATTTTTCAGAGTGGATGAAAAAGAGGAAGGAGGGGGGGGGGGGGGGGACCTGGGAAAAGGCTTTTTACATGCAGATAATGGCAGATTTGGCTAATAAACCCAATTACAAAGTTTCTTAAAATCGCCTGGACTATTGATTTCTGCAAAAAAAAAAAAAAAATACGACAGTGACTCTTTAACTCACTGCTGATTCTCCTCTGGTACTGAGAAGTTTCCAAGGACTGTATCCAGCTTTTCCAAGCACCCAGGGAGGAGTGGCAGTCAGTTAGGGCTGTATTAGACAGCCCGATATTAAGCAGCGAGTGAGCACCGACCTGCCATGTCAGTGTTATTATACGCACCAACAGTGGGGGGCTGTCTGGATTATCATGACTGTCTGGGTAGCCCATAGAAGATAGCGGTAGTCTGCTGTCACTGCTGCTATTACAGAGTGTTGGCCAGCAGACACTTGCTATCGTTATCTGGACTTTGGTTGATGCAGAAAGGCAATGATCAGCTGACATTGTGTATGTAACATTACACCAGTGATTTGCCGTAACGGCCAAGTACGGACGGTAATGGTTCTGTGTAAGCCGACTGATGAGTGGATTACAGAGATAAAGAAGCGCTTCACTATCATTAGTTCCACTGACATGAAGTGTTTTGCTGCTGATTTTTTTTTTATCCCATCCACCGCACATTACTGCTGTACAGTAGTGAGCTATAGGTAGAATATCATGAACAGATATTCTATAATGGTGCAGTAACTTTAATGGGTCCGATGATCATTACTGCACTGAGTATTCTATTCATGTTTTCAAGGCATTTCCCAGCTAAAGCTGTATCCGTGTTTTCCCGTGCGTTTTCTAGCCATGGCTGTGTCCGTGTTTTCCCGTGCTTTTTCTAGCCATGGCTGTATCCGTGTTTTCCCATGCGTTTTCTAGCCATGGCTGTATCCGTGTTTTCCCATGCGTTTTCTAGCCATGGCTGTATCCGTGTTTTCCCGTGCTTTTTTCTAGCCATGGCTGTATCCGTGTTTTTCCCGTGCTTTTTCTAGCCATGGCTGTATCCGTGTTTTTCCCGTGCATTTTCTAGCCATGGCTGTATCCGTGTTTTCCCATGCGTTTTCTAGCCATGGCTGTATCCGTGTTTTCCCGTGCTTTTTCTAGCCATGGCTGTATCCGTGTTTTCCCATGCGTTTTCTAGCCATGGCTGTATCCGTGTTTTCCCGTGCTTTTTCTAGCCATGGCTGTATCCGTGTTTTCCCATGCGTTTTCTAGCCATGGCTGTATCCGTGTTTTGCAGGCGGTTCCTGGGCGGTATTCTCCCTCTGCACTGAGCCGCAGCCTAAGATGAGCGCAAATCTGTGTTGCTTTGTATGAAGCAAAACAAATCTGACTGGCTCATCTTAGTTGTGACTATACACAACCAGGCCAGATGAGTCTTATTCATTTGATGACTTAGGAGTCTTAATCATAAATACAGAACTTGTCACCCGATGAGGCATTCTGCCATGTTTTCTATCCCAGTAATAGTCAGATAGCGTTGATAGATTTCAGAGAAGTCCAAATGTGAATGCAGAAAATGAATTTCTTGATGACTTGTTGCACTTTGGCTTGGTGCTCGATTGTTTTTAAGGAAATTCTCACAAACATCCTGAATTTATTTCCAAGCCAATTCCCCAGGCCCCACTTGTTATCCTGTTGGCGGCTTCAAGAGACACTTTTGCACCAGGTGCCAGTAGACGCCATCTTTGAAGCCAGTAACACTGCATTTGCTTTTGGTAAATGTAAGTCCTGGACTGAATCATTCAGGTCTGGCTGTGTTAGATGAGGCTTACCACACACAGCTCAGGATCTAAATTGGTGGACTGCAACATAATCAGCGACCTCAACTAGGCTCCATGTCACTGGTGGCTTTGGTACTGGACGTGTCCTCATGTGGCATTGGTCTCATAGCTAATGGCGGATTTAGACATTCAATGGGACTCATATTATTAGGGAAAGCAGGCACATTGGTTATACAGAAGTAACAGTTGATTACATGATCCTCCTTTTCCCGCCATATCTCTGGGACAGCAAACGGCAATGACTTGTGAGAACCTATCAGCCAACATCTAAGATCAACAGCACATCTCACACAGATATGAGGAGCCCAGGATTTGTCTTCATCCCCAACCTTGCATCTGAAGTACAGCTTATAGACCTTCATGATTAGAGCCATCATGGTGCATCTTTGAGGCTTAGTGTCGCTGTCGTTATAACTTTCAAAATCTAAATCAGCAGTAGATGTGATACAAAGCAAGTTTGCAATTTACATTCATTATTTATTTTTATCATGCTGTAAAAAAGCTTAATTTAACAGAAATCCAGGTCCAGTCTCCTGAAGGCTTCTATATAACAGCTATACTTACTGTATCCAGGTCCAGTCTCCTGAAGGATGCTATATACCAGCTATACTTACTGTATCCAGGTCCAGTCTCCTGAAGGATGCTATATACCAGCTATACTTACTGTATCCAGGTCCAGTCTCCTATATAACAGCTATACTTACTGTATCCAGGTCCAGTCTCCTGAAGGATGCTATATACCAGCTATACTCACTGTATTCAGGTCCAGTCTCCTATATAACAGCTATACTTACTGTACCCAGGTCCAGTCTCCTGAAGGCAGCTATATAACAGGTATACTTACTGTACCCAGGTCCAGTCTCCTGAAGGCAGCTATATAACAGGTATACTTACTGTATCCAGGTCCAGTCTCCTGAAGGCAGCTATATAACAGGTATACTTACTGTATCCAGGTCCAGTCTCCTGAAGGCAGCTATATAACAGGTATACTTACTGTACCCAGGTCCAGTCTCCTGAAGGCAGCTATATAACAGGTATACTTACTGTATCCAGGTCCAGTCTCCTGAAGGCAGCTATATAACAGCTATACTTACTGTATCCAGGTCCAGTCTCCTGAAGGCAGCTATATAACAGGTATACTTACTGTACCCAGGTCCAGTCTCCTGAAGGCTGCTATATAACAGCTATACTTACTGTATCCAGGTCCAGTCTCCTGAAGGCAGCTATATAACAGGTATACTTACTGTATCCAGGTCCAGTCTCCTGAAGGCAGCTATATAACAGCTATACTTACTGTATCCAGGTCCAGTCTCCTAAAGGCAGCTATATAACAGGTATACTTACTGTATCCAGGTCCAGTCTCCTGAAGGCAGCTATATACCAGCTATACTTACTGTATCCAGGTCCAGTCTCCTAAAGGCAGCTATATAACAGGTATACTTGGTGGTGGTAAGATGCTGCACTGTAGTGGAGCAGCAATACAGCAGTTCACACTGTGCTGGATTAGAAATACCCCCCACCCTGGGCCTGAGAGACAACAATCATCACACAGATAAATTACAATGTGTGCAGACTATTGCACCTTATATACCCACCGAGCTGATCACCACACGACCCCATGAGCTGCACTCTGCCAATAGAAGTGATGATAATCATAATGTGACTTCTCTGTGTACAGAAATAATAAAAGCTGCGACATGGAAAACATCTGAGGACTGAAGCACTGAACCCTAAACCTAAAGGATTTCCAGGCACTCACCTCTGTTACTACAATTCTGCTCCAGAGCTGCACTCGCTATTCTGGATGAAACATGATGTAACAGCAGAATAGTGAGTGCAGCTGCGGAGGATAAGACATGATGTAACAGCAGAATAGTGAGTGCAGCTCTGGAGGATGAGACATGATGTAACAGCAGAATAGTAAGTGCAGCTCTGGAGGATGAGACAGGATGTAACAGCAGAATAGTGAGTGCAGCTGCGGAGGATAACACATGGTATAACAACAGAATAGTGAGTGCAGCTCCAAAGGATAAGACATGATGTAACAACAGAATAGTGAGTGCAGCTCTGGAGGAGGAGGAGACATGATGTAACAGCAGAATAGTGAGTGCAGCTCTGGAGGATGAGACATGGTGTAACAGCAGAATAGTAAGTGCAGCTCTGGAGGATGAGACAGGATGTAACAGCAGAATAGTGAGTGCAGCTGCGGAGGATAACACATGGTATAACAACAGAATAGTGAGTGCAGCTCCAAAGGATAAGACATGATGTAACAACAGAATAGTGAGTGCAGCTCTGGAGGAGGAGGAGACATGATGTAACAGAATAGTGAGAGTTGTATGTGTGGATCAGTAGTGGATGAATATATGTGTCGTTCCCTCTATATAGACATGGCAGAGGAGCTTGCACTTCCTTCCTGTGCTCGGCAGCTGTCACATACCCCCCTGGCCCAGAGGTCACCACCTCCCCTCCCTATTTAATCTCAGGGCGGCTCCATTCTCTGCTGGGACACAGGGCGGGAAATTGAAAAATGCCGAGTGATGAAGAATACATGGTGGCGGGTGAGTCCACGGGGACTTCTCTACTGTTAACCCTTTACTATGCAGATTACAGGGGAGTATTATTAATTATAAGTAAATGAACCCCTCTACCCATCACTCCCACTATATACAGGTGGGGTGGAGAGACTAGTCATGTATATACAGGTCACTACAGTCACTCACAGCTATATACAGCGTGGGGTGGAGAGACTAGTCATGTATATACAGGTCACTACAGTCACTCACAGCTATATACAGCGTATGCTGTCCGGTGGGAAGACTAGCTTTGTATATACAGGCTCAGCACTACTGGTGTATGCCCGAGTCCGCACCACCCTGACCGGAGGAAAACGGGAAAAAATACTGCAACTTAAGGCTATGTTCACACTACGTAAATCTACGGCCGTAGTTCTCGCCGCAGAACTACAGCCGTAGATTTGCGGGGTGGAACATAGCATCCCGGCCGGAGCGTACACACATCGTATACGCTCCGGCCGGTTCCCATGCGGCGCCGCAAACAACTGACAGGTCCATTATTTGCGGACGGAATTCAATGAATTCTGTCCGCAGAAGGACCTGTCAGTTCACACAGTGAAGCGAGCGGCTCCGGCCGCTCGCTTCACTCTGTGCTATGGGAAGCTCTGATGCGGGCGCGTGATGATGCGCCGGCATCAGAGCTTCACGGAGGAAAGATCATCCGGCCGGTACTTAAGTACCGGCCATGATGATTCGGGCTGAGACCGGCCGTTCCGTGACCCGTCCGGAGTCACGGAACGGCCGGTCTCATCCGTAGTGTGAACATAGCCTAAAGGGGTAAGGGGTAGAAAAAACATGTCTGCTTAGAAAAACAGCACTACTCGTGTCCTCAGGTTGTGTGTGGTATTACAGCCCAGCTCGATCCACTTCAATGAATCCGACCTGTAATACTGACCACAACCTGTGGACAGGGGTGGCGCTGTAACTGGAAGAAAGAAGCTACATTTTTCTAATGCTGGATAACCCCTTTAAAGTGTTATAAGTAATAAAAGTACCCCCCCCCCCCAGCAGATATTATCAGGGAATTATTAATGTATTAGCGGAGTACTGATGGTATAGTACTGGTGTACTAGCAGTATTATAGCATTACTGGGATATTACTGGTGCAGAATTAGAGTTTTATGTAGCAGTAAAGTAATGGAGTGTTGCTGGGGTGTCGTTATATTACTGGAGCATAAGTGGGATAATACTGGAGTATTAGTGTGGTATTACTGGAGTATTAGTGTGGTATTAGTGGTGTATTACTGGAGTATTAGTGTGGTATTACTGGTATATTACTGGAGTATTAGTGGTGTATTAGTGGAGTATTAGTGGGATATTACTGAAGTATTAGTGGTATATTACTGGAGTATTAGTGGTATATTACTGGAGTATTAGTGGGATATTACAGAAGTACTAGTGGTTTATTACTGGAGTATTAGTGGTATATTATTGGAGTATTAGTGGGATATTATTGGAGTATTAGTGGGATATTACTGGAGTATTAGTGGGATATTACTGGAGTATTAGTGGGATATTACTGGAGTATTAGTGGGATATCACTGGAGAATTAGTGGGATATTACTGGAGTATTAGTGGGATATTACTGGAGTATTAGTAGTATATTACTGGAGTATTAGTGGTATATTACTGAAGTATTAGTGGTATTTTACTGGAGTATTAGTGGGATATTACTGAAGTATTAGTGGTATATTATTGGAGTATTAGTGGGATATTACTGGAGTATTGGTGGGATATACTGGAGTATTAGTGGGATATTACTGGAGTATTAGTGGGATATTACTGGAGTATTAGTGGTATATTACTGGAGTATTAGTGGTGTATTAGTGGTGTATTACTGGTATATTACTGGAGTATTACTGGTATATTATTGGAGTATTAGTGGTATATTACTGAAGTATTAGTGGTATTTTACTGGAGTATTAGTGGGATATTACTGAAGTATTAGTAGTACATTACTGAAGTATTAGTGGTATATTATTGGAGTATTAGTGGGATATTACTGGAGTATTGGTGGGATATACTGGAGTATTAGTGGGATATTACTGGAGTATTAGTGGGATATTACTGGAGTATTAGTGGCGTATTACTGGAGTATTAGTGGGTTATTACTGGAGTATTGGTGGGATATACTGGAGTATTAGTGGGATATTACTGGAGTATTAGTGGGATATTACTGGAGTATTAGTGGCGTATTACTGGAGTATTAGTGGGTTATTACTGGTATATTACTGAAGTATTAGTGGTATATTACTGAAGTATTAGTGGTGTATTAGTGGTGTATTACTGGTATATTACTGGAGTATTAGTGTGGTATTACTGGTATATTACTGGAGTATTACTGGTATATTACTGGAGTATTAGTGGTATATTACTGGAGTATTAGTAGGATATTACTGGAGTATTAGTGGGATATTACTGGAGTATTAGTGGTGTATTACTGGAGTATTAGTGGTGTATTACTGGAGTATTAGTGTGGTATTACTGGTATATTACCAGAGTATTAGTGGTATATTACTGGAGTATTAGTGGGATATTACAGAAGTACTAGTGGTATATTACTGGAGTATTAGTGGTATATTATTGGAGTATTAGTGGGATATTACTGGAGTATTAGTGGGATATTACTGGAGTATTAGTGGGATATTACTGGAGTATTAGTGGTGTATTAGTGGTGTATTACTGGTATATTACTGGAGTATTAGTGTGGTATTACTGGTATATTACTGGAGTATTACTGGAGTATTACTGGTATATTACTGGAGTATTAGTGGTATATTACTGGAGTATTAGTGGTATATTACTGGAGTATTAGTGGTATATTACTGGAGTATTAGTGGGATATTACAGAAGTACTAGTGGTATATTACTGGAGTATTAGTGGTATATTATTGGAGTATTAGTGGGATATTACTGGAGTATTAGTGGGATATTACTGGAGTATTAGTGGGATATTACTGGAGTATTAGTGGGATATTACTGGAGTATTAGTGGTATATCACTGGAGAATTAGTGGGATATTACTGGAGTATTAGTGGGATATTACTGGAGTATTAGTAGTATATTACTGGAGTATTAGTGGTATATTACTGAAGTATTAGTGGTATTTTACTGGAGTATTAGTGGGATATTACTGAAGTATTAGTGGTATATTATTGGAGTATTAGTGGGATATTACTGGAGTATTGGTGGGATATACTGGAGTATTAGTGGGATATTACTGGAGTATTAGTGGCGTATTACTGGAGTATTAGTGGGTTATTACTGGTATATTACTGAAGTATTAGTGGTATATTACTGGAGTATTAGTGGTGTATTAGTGGTGTATTACTGGTATATTACTGGAGTATTAGTGTGGTATTACTGGTATATTACTGGAGTATTACTGGTATATTACTGGAGTATTACTGATATATTATTGGAGTATTAGTGGTATATTACTGAAGTATTAGTGGTATTTTACTGGAGTATTAGTGGGATATTACTGAAGTATTAGTGGTATATTACTGAAGTATTAGTGGTATATTATTGGAGTATTAGTGGGATATTACTGGAGTATTGGTGGGATATACTGGAGTATTAGTGGGATATTACTGGAGTATTAGTGGGATATTACTGGAGTATTAGTGGCGTATTACTGGAGTATTAGTGGTATATTACTGAAGTATTAGTGGTATTTTACTGGAGTATTAGTGGGATATTACTGAAGTATTAGTGGTATATTACTGAAGTATTAGTGGTATATTATTGGAGTATTAGTGGGATATTACTGGAGTATTGGTGGGATATACTGGAGTATTAGTGGGATATTACTGGAGTATTAGTGGGATATTACTGGAGTATTAGTGGGATATTACTGGAGTATTAGTGGCGTATTACTGGAGTATTAGTGGGTTATTACTGGTATATTACTGAAGTATTAGTGGTATATTACTAGAGTATTAGTGGTGTATTAGTGGTGTATTACTGGTATATTACTGGAGTATTAGTGTGGTATTACTGGTATATTACTGGAGTATTACTGGTATATTACTGGAGTATTAGTGGTATATTACTGGAGTATTAGTGGGATATTACTGGAGTATTAGTGGGATATTACTGGAGTATTAGTGGGATATTACTGGAGTATTAGTGGTGTATTACTGGAGTATTAGTGTGGTATTACTGGTATATTACCAGAGTATTAGTGGTATATTACTGGAGTATTAGTGGTATATTACTAGAGTATTAGTGGTATATTACTGGAGTATTAGTGGGATATTACCAGAGTATTAGTGGGATATTACTGGTATATTACTGAAGTATTAGTGTGGTATTACTGGTATATTACTGGAGTATTAGTGGGATAGTACTGGTATATTATTGTAGTATTAGTGTGGTATTACTGGAGTATTACTTGTATATTACTGGAGTATTAGCGGGATATTACTGGAGTAATAGTGGGATATTACTGGAGTATTAGTGGGATATTACTGAAGTATTAGTGGTATATTACTGGACTATTACTGGTATATTACTGGAGTATTACTGGGATATTACTGAAGTATTAGTGTGGTATTACTGGACTATTACTGGTATATTACTGGAGTATTACTGGGATATTACTGAAGTATTAGTGTGGTATTACTGGAGTATTAGTGGGATATTACTGGAGTATTAGTGGGATATTACTGGAGTATTACTGATATATTACTGCAGTATTAGTGTGGTATTACTGGAGTATTAGTGGGATATTACTGGAGTATTAGTGGTATATCACTGGAGAATTAGTGGGATATTACTGGAGTATTAGTGGGATATTACTGGAGTATTAGTAGTATATTACTGGAGTATTAGTGGTATATTACTGAAGTATTAGTGGTATTTTACTGGAGTATTAGTGGGATATTACTGGAGTATTAGTGGGATATTACTGGAGTATTACTGATATATTACTGGAGTATTAGTGGTATATTACTGGAGTATTACTGATATATTACTGGAGTATTAGTGGGATATTACTAGAGTATTAGTGGGATATTACTAGAGTATTAGTGGGATATTACTGGAGTATTAGTGTGGTATTACTGGGATATTACTGGACTATTAGTGTGGTATTACTGGTATATTACTGGAGTATTAGTGTGGTATTAGTGGTGTATTAGTGGGATATTACTGAAGTATTAGTGGTATATTACTGGAGTATTAGTGGTATATTACTGGAGTATTAGTGGGATGTTAGAGAAGTACTAGTGGTATATTACTGGAGTATTAGTGGTATATTACTGGAGTATTAGTGGGATATTACTGGAGTATTAGTGGTATATTACTGGAGAATTAGTGGTATATTACTGGAGTATTAGTGGGATATTACTGGAGTATTAGTGGTATATTACTGGAGAATTAGTGGGATATTACTGGAGTATTAGTGGGATATTACTGGAGTATTAGTGGTATATTACTGAAGTATTAGTGGTATATTACTGGAGTATTAGTGGTATATTACTGGAGTATTAGTGGGATATTACAGAAGTACTAGTGGTATATTACTGGAGTATTAGTGGTATATTACTGGAGTATTAGTGTGTATTACTGGAGTATTAGTGGTGTATTACTGGAGTATTAGTGTTGTATAAGTGTGGTATTACTGGTATATTACTGGAGTATTAGTGGTATATTACTGGAGTATTAGTGGTATATTACTGGAGTATTAGCGGGATATTACTGGAGTATTAGCGGGATATTACTGGAGTATTAGTGGGATATTACCAGAGTATTAGTGGTATATTACTGGAGTATTAGTGGGATATTACCAGAGAATTAGTGGGATATTACTGGTATATTACTGAAGTATTAGTGTGGTATTACTGGTATATTACTGGAGTATTAGTGGGATATTACCAGAGTATTAGTGGGATATTACTGGTATATTACTGAAGTATTAGTGTGGTATTACTGGTAAATTACTGGAGTATTAGTGGGATATTACTGGTTTATTACTGAAGTATTAGTGTGGTATTACTGGTATATTACTGGAGTATTGGTGGGATAGTACTGGTATATTACTGGAGTATTAGTGTGGTATTACTGGAGTATTACTTGTATATTACTGGAGTATTAGCGGGATATTACTGGAGTATTAGTGGAATATTACTGGAGTATTAGTGGGATATTACTGAAGTATTAGTGGTATATTACTGGGCTATTACTGGTATATTACTGGAGTATTACTGGGATATTACTGAAGTATTAGTGTGGTATTACTGGAGTATTACTGGTATATTACTGAAGTATTAGTGTGGTATTACTGGAGTATTACTGGTATATTACTGAAGTATTAGTGTGGTATTACTGGAGTATTAGTGGGATATTACTGGAGTATTACTGATATATTACTGGAGTATTACTGATATATTACTGGAGTATTAGTGGTGTATTACTGGTATATTACTGGAGTATTACTGATATATTACTGGAGTATTAGTGGGATATTACTGGAGTATTACTGGTATATTACTGGAGTATTAGTGGGATATTACTGGAGTATTACTGGTATATTACTGGAGTATTAGTGGGATATTACTGGAGTATTAGTGGGATATTACTGGAGTATTAGTGGGATATTACTGCAGTATTAGTGGGATATTACACACACCTACACATAGTGTGACCCTCAGAGGAGGAGCCTATACCTCACTACACACAGTCCCCATTAGATTTCTACCACATACCTTCACAATATGACGTCATATCACTATTTTTACATTCAGTTTCGCTCCCTACTTTAAATTACCGCATGTCCCATACACATTGCGCCTATCTGCCCCCTTACATCACGTGACTCGCCTCCCCCAACATGGCGGGGCGCGCAGACGCCGAGCCTTCCCCAGGTCTCCGCGCGCTGAGGTCGTAAAGTGCCGGGAATATCTGCGCATGCGCCGCCGCCGTAAAGCGCGAGCCGCCTTACTGACTGACAGCTTCCCGCCAGAAAGAGAGGCGGGGCCGGGAACGGCTGTCAGATCACGCCCATTGCTCGCTTAGCCCGTGACGTCACGTTGCCGGCTTTGGCGGGACTATTTGTTTCCAATTCGCGCTCATTTTACTTGAGTGGAGGAGAAGGACCTGTGAGAAGAAAAATCTCCTGATCTGAGACAAAATGCACGTCATCAAGAGAGGTGAGAGCCCAGAGAAGCCTGGGCACCCCCATATTACCTCATAGCTCCCCCATACACCTGCCTGTTACCTCAGAGAAGCCTGAGCACCCCCATATTACCTCATAGCTCCCCCATACACCTGCCTGTTACCTCAGAGAAGCCTGAGCACCCCGATATTACCTCATAGCTCCCCCATACACCTGCCTGTTACCTCAGAGAAGCCTGAGCACCCCCATATTACCTCATAGCTCCCCCATACACCTGCCTGTTACCTCAGAGAAGCCTGAGCACCCCTATATTACCTCATAGCTCCCCCATACACCTGCCTGTTACCTCAGAGAAGCCTGAGCACCCCCATATTACCTCATAGCTCCCCCATACACCTGCCTGTTACCTCAGAGAAGCCTGGGTACCCCCATATTACCTCATAGCTCCCCCATACACCTGCCTGTTACCTCAGAGAAGCCTGAGCACCCCTATATTACCTCATAGCTCCCCCATACACCTGCCTGTTACCTCAGAGAAGCCTGAGCACCCCCATATTACCTCATAGCTCCCCCATACACCTGCCTGTTACCTCAGAGAAGCCTGAGCACCCCCATATTACCTCATAGCTCCTCACACACATCTGCCTAACTGTATATTACCTCAGAGAAGCCTGAGCACCCCGATACTATCTCACCCCTGTCTGTAGATTACCTCATAGACAGCCATCTGCCATATTACCTCACAACACCCCTCATACACCCCCAGATATCAGTATATCTCCTCATCCCCCTGAATATCAGTAAATCCCCTCATATGCCCGCCCCCCCAAAATATCAGTTAATCCCCTCATCCCCCTGCATATCAGTATAGCCATCATATGCCATCCCCTCAAACCCCTATATATCAGTATATCCCTCATACGCCTGCCCCCAATATCAGTATATCCCTCATACGCATGCCCCCCCCCAATATCGGTATCCCTCATACGCATGCCCCCCCCCAATATCGGTATCCCTCATACGCCTGCCCCCCCCAATATCGGTATCCCTCATACGCCTGCCCCCCCAATATCGGTATCCCTCATACGCCTGCCCCCCCCCAATATCGGTATCCCTCATACGCCTGCCCCCCCCCAATATCGGTATCCCTCATACGCCTGCCCCCCCCCCAATATCGGTATCCCTCATACGCCTGCCCCCCCCCCAATATCGGTATCCCTCATACGCCTGCCCCCCCCCCCAATATCGGTATCCCTCATACGCCTGCCCCCCCCCAATATCGGTATCCCTCATACGCCTGCCCCCCCCAATATCGGTATCTCCCTCATACGCCTGCCCCCCCAATATCGGTATATCCCTCATACGCCTGCCCCCCCAATATCGGTGTCCCTCATACGCCTGCCCCCTCCCCAATATCGGTGTCCCTCATACGCCTGCCCCCTCCCCAATATCGGTGTCCCTCATACGCCTGCCCCCTCCCCAATATCGGTGTCCCTCATACGCCTGCCCCCTCCCCAATATCGGTGTCCCTCATACGCCTGCCCCCTCCCCAATATCGGTGTCCCTCATACGCCTGCCCCCTCCCCAATATCGGTGTCCCTCATACGCCTGCCCCCTCCCCAATATCGGTGTCCCTCATACGCCTGCCCCCTCCCCAATATCGGTGTCCCTCATACGCCTGCCCCCTCCCCAATATCGGTGTCCCTCATACGCCTGCCCCCTCCCCAATATCGGTGTCCCTCATACGCCTGCCCCCTCCCCAATATCGGTGTCCCTCATACGCCTGCCCCCTCCCCAATATCGGTGTCCCTCATACGCCTGCCCCCTCCCCAATATCGGTGTCCCTCATACGCCTGCCCCCTCCCCAATATCGGTGTCCCTCATACGCCTGCCCCCTCCCCAATATCGGTGTCCCTCATACGCCTGCCCCCTCCCCAATATCGGTGTCCCTCATACGCCTGCCCCCTCCCCAATATCGGTGTCCCTCATACGCCTGAATATCAAAATATCCCTTATATGCCCAGCCCCCCCGAATATCACTATAGTCTAGAGACTTCCGATGTTTGACGCCAGTCATGTGACTCTCGCTCTGCGGTGTCATGGCCGCCTCCTGTAGTCGTCTTCTATCCTTGCACCTATATTCTATGTCCTGGTCGGGTATAGTCCTCCCCGCCCCATGTACACCCCTGCATTGGCCCCTCATCTCACACTGTCCAGTTAGTGTTCACCCTGCGGCTTTGAGGTCTGACCATTGCCCCGGGCCGCCTGGTGCCAACTTCCCTGATTGCTGCTCATGGATTTACATTATTTCTCTGCAGATGGACGTCAGGAGCATGTCATGTTCGATAAGATCACATCCCGGATCCAGAAGCTGTGCTATGGACTCAACGGAGACTTTGTGGATCCGGTGAGTGCGGTTCTCCTGGTCAGGTCATGTTCACACACTGCGTAGGGGCTCGGTGTGCAAACGCAGATTTATCCTGTTACCATCGGGGGCCTCAGCTTTCATACTCACTACTGCAGTGTGTGACTGGGGGTATACCTGTACATAGTCACATCACTAGGGTATCACATGGCTATAGTGAGGAGGGGTCTGACCTGGGAATAGAGGGGCTGCACAGCTCCCTACTGCAGTATACCTGTACATAGTGTCCTATCACTAGGCTATCACATGGCTATAGTGAGGAGGGGCTGCACAGCTCCCTACTGCAGTATACCTGTACATAGCGTCCGATCACTAGGTTATCACATGGCTATAGTGAGGAGGGGCCTGACCTGGGAATAGAGGGGCTGCACAGCTCCCTACTGCAGTATACCTGTACATAGCGTCCTATCACTAGGGTATCACATGGCTATAGTGAGGAGGGGTCTGACCTGGGAATAGAGGGGCTGCACAGCTCCCTACTGCAGTATACCTGTACATAGTGTCCTATCACTAGGCTATCACATGGCTATAGTGAGGAGGGGCTGCACAGCTCCCTACTGCAGTATACCTGTACATAGTGTCCTATCACTAGGCTATCACATGGCTATAGTGAGGAGGGGCTGCACAGCTCCCTACTGCAGTATACCTGTACATAGTGTCCTATCACTAGGCTATCACATGGCTATAGTGAGGAGGGGCTGCACAGCTCCCTACTGCAGTATACCTGTACATAGTGTCCTATCACTAGGCTATCACATGGCTATAGTGAGGAGGGGCTGCACAGCTCCCTACTGCAGTATACCTGTACATAGTGTCCTATCACTAGGCTATCACATGGCTATAGTGAGGAGGGGCTGCACAGCTCCCTACTGCAGTATACCTGTACATCAGAGGTGTCAAACTCAGGCCCTCCAGCTGTTTTAAAACTACAATTCGCATCATGCCTGGACAGCCAAAACTTTAGCTTTGGCTGTCCAGGCATGATGGGACTTGTAGTTTTGCAACAGCTGGAGGGCCTGAGTTTGACATCCCTGCTGTACATAGTGTCCTATCACTAGGGTATCACATGGCTATAGTGAGGAGGGGTCTGACCTGGGAATAGAGGGACTGCAGTATCGCCCATTACTGCAATATGCATAGAGTTGTGCTGCGGTTCTCTGTGCTGCTGTGCAGGGTTTAAGCAGTGTTTGGTAATGGTGGTGTTCTTAGAGGCTGGAGCCCCACCAGTCACATAGTAATAGCATGTCCTTGCTGTATATTAGAGTAACCCTTTACATCCCGCTCACACCATTGTCTCTCTTCAGGCTCAGATCACAATGAAGGTGATCCAGGGGCTGTACAGCGGTGTCACCACGGTGGAGCTGGATACCCTGGCAGCAGAAACCGCCGCCACCCTGACCACAAAACACCCAGACTATGCCATCCTGGCGGCTCGCATCGCAGTCTCTAACCTGCATAAGGAAACCAAGAAAATCTTCAGTGGTGAGCAGAGAAGTCATGTGATAGATGTCAGATCAATGGAGGAATCGGGAATCGGCCGCACCTTCCCATAGGAACCAATCACTGCTCTGTGTTTGTTTTACTAATGCGCGAGCTATGATTGATTGCTGTGGACAAATCTGACGGTGTCCGTTCTTATTTACTCATCCCAATGTATCGACAGTATATTTAGTGAGGACTTCAGAAGAGAAGGATTTAGGGGCAGTGATTTCTGACACTGCACAATGAGTCCCCAGTGCCGCCAGGCGGTAGGGAAAGCAAATTGTTTTATTTTTCTTTGTTAATTGATTGGCGCTGTGGTGGTCCTTTTATGAAATGCGCCCCGGTGCCAATCTTTTCCTGAGCACTGGCCCACCGCTCCCCCAGTGTGGAGATATCCCCTTACCCTCTGTCACATGGCTCCATTGAGTCTAAGGGAATGTGCACACTATGGAGTCCCAGTGGGTCACCCGCTGCAGATTCCTCAGCTTGCACCTGATGGCTGCCGTGCGCATCTCTGCTGCTCCCTTAGGCTTCATTCTATGGTTTGCCAGATTCCATTGTCCGCCTGAAGAATAAACCCGCTCATTCTTGGGACGGACGGTGGAATCTGGCAAACCATAGAATCAAGTCTATGGGAGCAGCGGAGATGCGCACGGCAGGCAGGGTTCTGTAGTGTGCACATTCCCTAAGAGGAATTGTCACGCTGGGGGTTGGCGGGCCCCAGTGCTTTGGGGCGGGCTGGTGCTGAGTGCAGGAAGTAGGTGGTGGTTCAGAAAAGGACCGCGCCACCGGCATCCTTGAGCCGATTTAGAGAAAAAAACGCAATGTACTAATGGTACATTTGCTTTAATATACGCCAGTGCCTCAGAATCACTCTGCACATGAAGCTGCAGCCATATCTGTGTGGTGCGGGCTACTCCAGGACATGGCAGGCTCATTCCAGCAGCGCGCTGTCACTCAGAGCTGGAGGCACCCGTGTCCATGCTTTATAACAGGGCTTCTGGTTGTCCCAATGGTGCAGACTTGTCTTGACTTGCCTGTTGTTTTTTCTTATGGAAAGTGTTTGTTTTATAGAGGTGATGGAAGATCTGTACAACTATGTAAACCCCTTGAATGGAAAGCACTCGCCTATGGTTTCTAAGGAGACGTTGGACATTGTATTGGCCAATAAAGATGTAAGTGCTCTGTAATCCCACATTGCAGTTCTGTATGATAGCTATAGGATGCTCTTGTATACATTATATATGTAGGTGATATCCTAAGGCTGGGTTCACACTGCGTTTTTGCAATTCGTTTTTTGTGCAAAAAACGGATGCATGTGTGTGCATCCGTTTTTCCATTGACTTCCATTGTAAAAAAAAAGGATCAAAACGGATCCTTTTTTTTTTTTTTTTTTTTGACGGACACAAACGTAGCTGACACTACTTGTGTCCGTTTAAAAAAAAGGATCAATTTTGATCTTTTTTACAACGGAAGTCAATGGAAAAACGGATCAAAATGGATGCACACTAATGCATGTTTTTTTTTTTTTCACCTGTTTTTTGCAAAAAACAGATAAAAAAAAAACAGATTGCAAAAACGCAGTGTGAACCAACCTACCCTTATTGGGCTTTCTGGACCCGTACTGTAGTATATGGCTGGGCTTGCCAGAACCCCCTGATTAAGTCTGACTTTCGTCCTAAGGCATTAGAGGAGCCCTCTTACTGGGTGATGGGGACTGTCCTGAGTCTCTAGACACTTATCATGTCTTTTGTCTTCCTCAGCGTCTTAACTCCTCCATCATCTATGACAGAGACTTCTCCTATAACTTCTTTGGGTTTAAGGTAAGGACTGAGTGCGCGCTCCGGCCCTGTGTGATGTACCTGATGTCGCTGTCTTCTCCACTCACTCTGCTGCTTCTCTTTCAGACTCTGGAACGCTCCTATTTACTGAAAATTAATGGAAAAGGTAAATCCCATATGTGTAGGATTCCTCATATTGTACCGGTGCGGGCGGTAATACCAGATCTCCCTCATTAATCCAGAATAAAGACAATGCATTACCATAGGCCAGAGTGCAGAATCACAGCACAGGCCACAGGCTTCCTCTGTACTACACAGCAGTCACTATTTTCCCTATGGTAAAGCATTCAGGTTAGAGCACTGCAGGGCTTTCATTTCCTGTCGATAGATGAACTGGTGTCTTATGGGTAATGTAGATAGGATTGTATTACGTTGTCCTTACATGTTGTCTCTTCCCACAGTGGCAGAACGTCCCCAGCACATGCTCATGAGGGTTTCTGTAGGAATTCATAAAAATGACATTGACGCAGCTATAGAAACCTATGACCTGCTCTCCGAAAAATGGTTCACACACGCCTCTCCCACTCTTTTCAACGCCGGTACTAACCGACCCCAGCTCTCCAGGTATGCCCTTACAATACAGACGGAAGCGGCTGACATAACCTGATGTGTTTTGTAGACTGAAAGTAAAGACTTGGAAACATCGAACATCGGTGCCATGTTTTTGTACTGTATTGTATTTGTGGGTAATGCTGTGTTGTGGAGACCTCTAGTGTTCACTTGTGTGTATTACAGCAATATACACTTATTCAGTGAATGTTAAGAATTTGTTGGTATTTAATAGCCTATTAATCCACAGGATATACAGTAAAGAATAGAGATGAGGGAACCTGGAGCAGCTCGAGTCGATCTGAACCCAAACTTTTGGCATTTGATTAGCGGTGGCTGCTGAAGTTGGATAAAGCCCTAAGGCTATGTGGAAATCATGGATATAGTCATTGGCTGTATCCATGTTTTCCAGTCAACCTTAGAGCTTTATCCAAGTTCAGCAGCCCCCGCTAATCAAATATCGAACAATCGGGTTCAGATGGACTCGGACCCGAACCCGGTTCGCTCATCTCTAGTAAAGAACTGCATATGTTTCTGATGCAGAGTTCCCTGGTGCACGATCCTGACAGGGTATTGCAGCCAAGTGTCACTTTTCTGCTGTTCTCTCTGCTGGGATCTTTTTGGCTCTTTAGAAGTATATGGACACCTCTGTGAATAAGCCCTTACTGATGTCTGCCTGTATACCCTGAGCATTTCTAGATAGGATAGATCTCGGTCCACTTTAATAATTCTGTTTGGCTGTTGTCTTATTCAGTACTTTCCATCTTGCTCTAGCTGTTTCCTGCTCTGTATGAAAGATGACAGCATTGAAGGCATCTATGACACTCTGAAGCAATGTGCTCTGATTTCCAAATCTGCTGGAGGGATTGGTGTGGCTGTCAGCTGTATCAGGGCCACTGGAAGTTACATTGCTGGGGTGAGTACACTCTGCCGGCGACCTCCATACTGTCCGCTCCGATACACTAGCAGGCATCCTGGAGTGTGTGCTGATGCGTTGGCAGGCAGTTGTGGGCCAGTATTGTGACCGCTGTAGTTACACTTTGCACAGCCTCATTCACCATCCTGTGATTACCTCAGCATGCCTTGGGCAGCCAAGCACATGCAGTTCAGCCATGATTTTCACAGTGAGAATTTTTTTTCCCCTTTCATAGATTGTCAGCAGATACATCCTCTTTCTTCAAACCCCCCCCCGCTCAATCTAGTTGCCATTTTTGTATTTTCTCCCTTGTTGTCTTAAGATAGATTTATGTATATACCAGGCAGGTTTAAATTCTGTTATTGTACATTAACCAACCACATCTTCTGGAAGTTTCCTCCAAGCATCTACTACTCTTTCAGTAAAATAATATTTTCTCACTCTGCTTCTGATCTTTTCCCCAGTAACCTCTCGCTGTCTCCTCTTGTTCTTAAGTTACATTTTTTTTCTAAAAACGCTTCCCTCCTAACCCTTATTTAGTCCTGTAACATATATAAAGGTTTCCATCATGTTCCTCCTTTCCTCTAGAATACAGATTCAAATCCTTCAGTCTTTCCTGATAATTTATGCCTGATACTGTCCACCATTTTTTGTAGCAGTATTTGTACCTGTTCTATTTAATCAACCTGTTCTTTGTTTTTATATAGACAAATGGTAATTCCAATGGCCTGGTTCCCATGTTACGTGTTTATAACAACACCGCTCGCTATGTAGATCAAGGAGGAAACAAGGTGTGTGCCTATATTTTTCTATTTTTCTTAGCCTTTCATTTTCAGGTTGGACTTGCATGGCACATGATTTTGCAGCATAGTTTTAAAAGCGCAGCACAACCCCCCAGTCTCGCATGCAGGTTTTGATGTGGGCTCGCTGCAGAAGTTACCGATTTCATTGCAGATTGTAAAATCTGCAGAAAATCCACATTGGGACACACGTACCATCACAGATCAGCTCCTATTTTTTATATTGCCCTGGTATAATGAAGACAGAGCTTTGACCGGTCTCTATGGGACATTTGTGGCTCACTAATACAGCTGGCCTTAATTCATAAATCATATGACTGTACTTGTGGGCTGTTTTTTAGAGGCCGGGTGCATTCGCCATCTACCTGGAGCCATGGCACTATGATGTATTTGAGTTCCTGGACCTGAAGAAGAATACAGGAAAGGAGGAGCAGAGGGCCAGAGATCTCTTCTTTGCTCTGTGGATCCCAGATCTTTTCATGAAACGAGTGGAATCTAATCAGGTAGAGAAGTTTGGAGGTGAACTGTACAAGTTAGACATATGTCTATGTTGGGTATATGTATAGCATATGGCGCACTCCGTAACACAGTGAGAAAGGAGCCTTAGGTGCCTGAGCAGAGCCAGTGATGTGTATGGCTATAGACTGCTGGGTAGTCATTAATAGTCTTGTGTCTCTGTAGGACTGGTCCCTGATGTGTCCTCATGAGTGTCCAGGTCTTGAGGAGGTTTGGGGAGAGAAGTTTGAAGAGCTCTATGAAAGGTGGGACCTGACCGGCAGAAACGTTCTTAGTCTTAGCATTATAGGTGGATTATTACTCATCTCATGTTTACTGTGTTGCAGGTATGAAAAAGAGGGTCGGGCCCGTAAAGTAGTGAAAGCCCAACAGCTGTGGTACGCCGTTATCGAATCTCAGACAGAGACCGGCACGCCGTACATGCTCTACAAGGATTCCTGTAACCGCAAGAGTAACCAGCAGAATCTTGGCACCATTAAATGCAGTAACCTGTGTACAGAGGTGGTGGAGTACACAAGTGACAAAGAGGTGAGCCGCCACCGACCAGACCCCTTTGTCTTCATTAGCTGGAGGTTTTGCCGTTCTGTTGTAGCAGCTTCTTGGATCTTGTTGTTTTATATGAGGTGTTAGAGAAGGTGGTGGGGTAAGAGGGTTGTCTATCAGTCTGTGTGCAAGGAAATATACAGCTGTAATAGGATATAGAAATGGTGGCACTGTATATGTATCCGGAGGTTACATTCTGTATGTATCATCCTTTGTAGGTTGCCGTATGTAACTTGGCGTCCCTCGCACTGAACATGTATGTGACTCCTAAGGGAACCTATGACTTTGACAAGCTGTCAAAAGTTACTCAAGTCATAGTCAGGAACCTGAACAAAATAATTGATATCAACTTCTACCCAGTCCCTGAGGTAAGCCTTTAGTCATCCCGGTACATGGACCCCATTTCATAGTGTATAGCATTGTATACAGCATGCTGAGATGTCGTTGTCTGTGGTGTTCCAGGCTGAATACTCAAACAAGAGGCACCGGCCCATTGGCATAGGAGTGCAGGGCCTGGCGGACGCCTTCATCCTGATGAGATATCCCTTTGAGAGCCCAGAAGCTCAGTTACTGAACAAGCAGATCTTTGAGACCATTTACTACGCTGCTCTGGAGGCCAGCTGTGAACTCGCCAAAGAGCTGGGCCCCTATGACACCTACGAGGGCTCTCCAGTTAGTAAAGGGGTAAGGAATGATTCCTTCAGCTCGCGGCTTAGCTTTACTCCAGGGCGAGGCTAAATTTGGCTTTCTCCGCACAGATCCTGCAACATGATATGTGGAATGTGACCCCTACCGACCTGTGGGACTGGCACAAACTAAAAGAGAAGATCGCAAAGTGAGTCCAATACAATCTACTGCAATCTGTTCCTTTATAATCATTTGTAAGAACAATAATGTATTTAACCCCTTATGGCTTTTTACAACTGGATTAAAATAATTCAGTGCCGCATCCCTGCACTGACATTGTGTGAGGTCAGCTGTCAGGATGACTGCTAATCTCCTGCTGTAACTACCCAGAGCGAAGAATCCTCTGCTTTGGGTAGTTTAACCAGTTACATGCCTCTGTCAAATCATGACCGTGGCATGTGACTGGTTCCAGTACCCTGACAAGCCTTACTAGTCTGATTAGAAGTGCAGGGTCAAGGTCTGGCTCCTGCTCGGTATCCAGGGCAATCCTGGTGACCTTCTGAAGACCCCCAGGCCTGCTATGGATATGCCTCTACACGTTCATGCCAGAGGCAGCATAATGCTGATGTATACAGTAGTACTGCAGTGTATTGTAATAGTGATCAGAAGGTCCCTGGTTAATGTACACTAGTGTTAAAACTGAAATGAAACAAAAAAACATACCCTCCCCAACATGCCTTGTATTATTCAAGGGGGGGGGGGCAACCCCAGACTTCTCTAAGGCCCAAACTACCTGCAGCACCAAGAGGTTAAAGCATCAGTGTCCTGCTGTATTACTGACCATTCCCTGCATGATTCCTCTCCTGATTACATGCCTGCAGTTCCACATCTACAGAGAACATCCAGACTCTGTGGTTTACCAGCCCATTGTCTTGATGTATGTAGCTATTGAGATTTCTGACTGGCATGCCGTAACTATCCTCCCCTCACAGGTATGGCGTGAGGAACAGCCTACTCTTGGCTCCGATGCCTACAGCTTCCACCGCACAGATTCTGGGAAACAATGAGTCCATTGAACCCTACACCAGTAACATCTACACACGCAGAGTCTTGTCGGGAGAGTTCCAGGTACACCTTTTAGTCTGTATTGAGCACTGCTTATAGAAGGATAAAAAGGTTTTAATCTAAAAAATAAAAAAAAATAAAAATTTAGACAGGATTTTTGTTTCCAACCTTCAGTTAAAATGTCATTGTAAGAGTAGTATTGTAGCTGAAATCATCTTTGTGTCATTGTTCTGTGCGTTGTCTCTCTCCTAGATTGTGAACCCGCACTTGCTGAAGGATCTCACAGAAAGAGGACTATGGAACGAAGAGATGAAGAATCAGATTATTGCCTGTAATGGATCTATTCAGGTAATCCCAGGTTCTCTGCTGCTCATGCGCCCCCCCCCTCCCAGCCTTGATGGATTGCTTACTGTTTGGGTATGGGGTGGCAGCTATAAAGACTGCAGAGCAGGGATAAACCTCCAAGGACCCCTTAATAGCTTGTGGTTATATAGAGGGGGTAGGCTTAACTCTAGGAAACCTATTGCACGTTTGTTCTGTAAATGGCTGCAAGGACAATGGCTGCTTTCTCCAGCACTATAGGATGCAGTGTGATTGTGAAGCGTTTGCTCCTGCGTTGGAGGTGGGGTATCCACCTGTCTTCTAGGATCCCATCTGTAAGTGCATAGATGTGGCCTGACAGTATCTGCCATGCACACCTTCGTTAGTCTTCTCTTTATAATCAGACCCTTTCAGCTGCTGTTTAGGCTGGTATACCCCCCTGCGTCATTGTCTTGTATACATCTGCAGTATTTGGTGCTGCTACTCGGCAGATTACATTTAATTCAGAGATGGCAAACCTTTGGCCCTCCAGCTGTTGCAAATCTACAATTCCCATTATACCTGTGCAGCCAAAGTCATATATTTGTTGTCCAGGCATGGTGGGAATTGTAGTTTTACAGCAGCTGGAGTGCCAAGGTTCACCATCACTGATTTAATCTGTGAAATGTCTGTTCAGAGCATCGCCGAGATCCCTGATGACTTGAAAGCACTCTACAAGACGGTGTGGGAAATTTCTCAGAAGACTGTCATCAAGATGGCAGCCGACAGAGGAGCCTTCATTGACCAGAGTCAGTCTTTGAACATTCATGTAGCAGAGCCCAACTATGGCAAGCTGACCAGCATGCACTTCTATGGCTGGAAGCAGGTACGTGTGTACAGGGTGATGTGTAGATGGGAGGTCGGCTTTCTGACCATAGTCTGTGGCTGATGCAAATTGTTTAACTTGGCCTTTTCTCACTCCATCTTTCTTCATAGGGATTGAAGACTGGCATGTACTACCTGAGAACGCGGCCGGCAGCCAACCCCATCAAGTTCACACTAAACAAGGAAAAGCTTAAAGATAAAGGAAACAACATAAAAGAAGAAGAAAAAATGGAAGAGAAGGAACGCAATAAAGCGGCCATGGTGTGTTCCCTAGAAAACCGTGATGATTGTCTCATGTGTGGATCATAGAGGAGAGCGCAGCTCCTGCTCCTACAACAAACTCAGACTTTTGGCTGCTTGTGACACAACAGTCCCTGTAAAGCCATATCCTACATGCACATAGTCAGCTGTCTATCAGGTTGGGCCTTGTGGTTCTGATCAGTCCCCGGTGGTCAAGAAAGGTCTTCATTCTGTCATTCTCATGCACTAGAAATCATTGAATTAATCTTTTTTTCTACAAAGGGTCTGAGAGTGTTTCTTCACTTATTGTGCGATTCTCCAACATGACCAGGTAATGGGTCATATGTGTAATCTACAATTATGTGCAGTACTGGCGGTTCACAGATAAAGGGGTTTTCCTCCCAATACCTTTTTTGCAGCATGAAATAGCCCACCCATAGCTCAATATATTGCTCAAAGCAAGTAATTACCTGATCTGGGCCATTTTGTAGATATTTCTGCCGGTTTCACCCCCTCTGTGTGCACAAAGGAGTTAAAGGGAGTCCATTCCAACACACTTCTTCCTCCTGGCCCCTATCTTTGTCACTGGGATCATGTGTCCTCTCATCTCTTTAATGGGATGACACACACAGATGACAGGTTTGCTCCTGTGCTTCCGGGTTGCTGTGGATAAGGGCACCAGTTACTTTACAATAACTTTATTATGGCCAGCACATCCCATTTGCTGGGAAATGTACGGCTGATCATTAAACATCCGAACAAAAGATTTAATCAGCCGATAAAAGCAAAGTCTCGTTCTATGGCTGATTGCTGGAAATTTTACTGACTGGTTATCATGAATGAGCAGTGATTGTGGTCTGGATAGGTCCTTAGCTACTGTAGCTGAGACAATTGCCCATGCTCATTTAGGAATAATGGAAAGACCCTACTTCTTAAGGCTCTATTACACTGGCCGATGCTGAGGAGCTAGCGCTATTACACACACAGTTAGGGATTAGATGAAAGCTGGGTCCATTCCAGTGCTGGGTCCTGCATCAGCTGCTTTGGTCTTCAGGCGCTTCCTTGTCTATAATGCGGCTTCAGACGGCCTGTTCAGCCATTCAGCGATGGGACCCTGCTAGATATGAGTCATTCTCTGCAGGGAACAATATGTCCCCTTTTTTGTTTAAATTTCTTAGACTCCACTGTAAAGAATGCACTTCCCCTGGTATACCATGGGTATATTCTTTGTCTCATTTATTCTACGGCACCACAGGGAAAATTGGATTAATAGAGAAATCAACCCGCCAGGCAGAACATACCAATTTAGCAGTGCAATTAATTTAGACTGATTTAGAGATCCGTAAATAACTCCAGAGACACACATAGAAGAAACTTTTTTTGGGCTCTGTGCAGCAGGAAATAGCTGCCATTATGTGTGCTACATTCCTCCTGGTTAGGGTCACATAGCTTCTCTATGTGTAACCACTTTGGGTATGCTTGTTCTGTAGCATTCTACTGGCAGAAACCTATTCCAGAGTGCGCCCTATCTGGTTCTTCCCAGGGTGTGGAGTGCTTGCTGCTGTTATTACCTGTTAGCTCCTGGTCGCCACTTTATTTATTTTTTTTAACACTCCTTGTGTTGCCCCTGTTGGTACAGTCAGCACAGCATTTACTTCTGGCTTTTTTTTTTTTTTTTTTTAATTGATTTTTGATGAAAGTGTAGATGAGCTCCAGCCTACAGAAGAGGAGCTAGAGCTCAGTAGGATGATTGTGGGTTCTGGCCTGGACCTCCTGCTGATACCAAAAAGGGTTTCTCAGGAAACAAAGATTGCACCTTGTGATATCAGCTGTTACAGTCCTTGAGCCAGAATATCCCTATTTCAGACTCCATTCCAGATCTGATTCTTTGGTACTGTGCATAATTTAATGAAGTCAGGGGTTCTGTTACACAGTATTTTCAGGCCAGTGGTGGTTAGTAGAGATGAGCGAATTTGTGCTGATCAGCCGGCTGCTTTTGAAGTCCATGCGGCTCCGTTCCACTCTGGGTGCTTGGAAAAGATGGTTCCAGTCCTGGAAAACTACAACCAGGACTAGGTCCAGCTTTTCCAGGCATCTGGGCAGAGTTGTACAGACATTTAATGCAGCCATCTGATAAGCAGATTGCCGAGCTAACAAAGTGAATTGATTGCTTTGTACTGTAAATTTGCTAGTGGATAGTGATCTTTCAGAAAGACTAGTTATAGCCATTCTGCATCTCTGCCTCTAAAGATGGCTATTCTGTTGGCCAAGCTCTGTACGTGAGTACTTCTTTGTTAATTTATGTTGCTTCTCTTTGGCATCTTAACACCCAGAATGTTCACGAGAGTGGTTGATGTCTTGGCAACGTTTCTCTGGCATCATGGGGTGGTTGTGGTACACTTCTTAGAATGGTTGATCCAAGCAGAATGCAAGGAGGTTTTACTTGCTTACATCCAGCTTAACCAACAAAACACAGCAATCACTGAGCTCAAGGAGATCAGTGAAAAAATTCCAATGAAGTACTCAAGAGTCTCCACTGATGCTCCAAAAATGTAAATATGCAAAATACATCCATCTTACCATCACAGTCTTTGAGAGGTGTGATTCTATGATAAACCATCTGATCTTTTACCCACAAGTTCCTGGCTCTCATGAAAATCTTCTTTACTGAAGGAAGGAATTCTCTACTCTTTGCTGATATGAAGATGCTGCTTTCCTGTTGCCAACTGTCCGCACAGTAAAGAGTGTTGGGGCAGATGATTGTGTCCTCTGAGGCAGTCCCTTGGACCAATGCCACTGCAGACCCCATCCAAAGGCATATTCTTCCTTATATTCTCCTCTTAATCAGTATCTTCAGCTGCAAGGAAGGATCTGAAATGGTGACTATGTTCTGCCAGGGTGTCTGAAGTCTCCTTATTACCAGCCAAATTATTCCCACCATTGATGCCTACATCACGTAGGGGAACCTTTGGGTTAAACAGAAGTGTTCCAGATTAGTGGCTTTGTGCACTTCCAGCCTGAGGAAGTTGAGGGCACTTTGTTAGGCTTTGTATCATTTCTCCCACCTTCTAGAACATTGCATTTTTGTTGCATTGGACAACTTGGACAGTCTCCTATCTCAACAATAAAGGGAAACAAGTCCTACTGCTTATAGAGGATTGCTGCCTCCTAATGGAATGGACATTTAAATGTCTTACAGAGCAGTCAATACCCTGTGAGTCAAGCAGAGTGGAGCCCTCAGGTTGGTCACCAGGAGGTGAGGTGGCTTCTAGAGCCAACAGAAAAATTAGGTATCTTTTGTTAAGCCCAAAGGAGGGATACCCCAGGCTTAATGGACGATTTGACTATAAGCTGGAGGGGGGCATCTATGCCTTCCTACCTGTTGGTATTATTTTGCGCTTTGAAGAAGATTGTAGAAGTTCAGGCATCTGTCTTGGTGATACTTCCCTGCTTGGGGATGCACGATGCGCCTCTGCCAGGACCCACAGCCCCAGAACAGGGTCTCACCCTTGCCTGACGGTTTAATTAATAGAGGTTTCACTTATGATATGTTCGTCATACTGGTAGTTTCCTGTAGACCAGAGATGGGGATACTTAAGCCTTCTAGCTGCTTCAAAACTACAATTTCCATTATGCCTGAACAGCCAAAGGTGTGGTAACATATTTCACTCCCTGGTTTGCTGTGATCTCCATCTAGGCGGCAAGTGCGGCGCACGCTGCTCATTTTCCTGATCAGTGGGGGGGTCTTGGCAGTGAGACCTCCACCAACCAAAACTTGTGGCATAGCCAGAAAAATGGAGTGAAATAGCACCAAGAGATCCAAGGTAGCACTGGTGTCTGTGATGCATGCTGGGGGCCAAGAATCCAAAAATAGATGGCCAATATACCAAAAGTCTAGGTAGACCAACATCAGATGGTGGGTCCAAAACTTAAAAATTTATTGTGCAATTAGGTACAATATTGTTATTTAACGAGAATGTGTTGCCTAAATTTCTCTCTTAGCCCTATGACAACACCCCTGGCGATAGTGAAAAAAAGTCAGTCGCTCACCACTACAACTGGGAACCATTAAGCTGTGCTTGGATCGCTCTCTGGCATGAACAGTCCAGCTTGAACACGAAAAATAGATAGATATCTAGCCACTTGGTGTAGTCCAATATATAGGTCTTTAGTGTATATAAACACACACATACTAACTTCCCTATCGTCCCATTGGCATCACAACATATGGGGTATTATCGCCCCTGCGAGCCCCTGGGACGAAGGAATTTTAATGAAATAAATAAGCAAAGCTTTAATCCCCTCCTCCAGGAAGTATAATAAGCCCCACCTTCCCCACACACCTCAGTCTTTTTTTCTTCGTTTCCTGAAAGCCCTAGGGGACTCTCTCCCTCCTCCCTATTTCTTTCTTTAAAGATACCTGCGGAGTTGCCAGGATGTCCGGGTGTCACCGCAGGATCCCGCGTCAGGCCGGTATTACAGCAGGATGGCGTATCCAGCTCATCAGGAGTCCGGTATGCTTATTTCTGCTGGTTTTACTGTGGAACGCATAGTGCGTTCCATAGCGGCGTCACGTCATTTCCGGTTCGGCCGGACTGTGGAACGCATGACGCGTGCGTGTCAGCGCGCGTCGGCGCTGCGTCACTTCCGGTTCCGGGGCAGCTCGCGGTGCGTGCGTTCCACCGCAGAGCTGTAGGTATATATGGGGACAGTGTCCCGTCTGAACAGGTCTGATCTCGGTTAGATCTGGGGTGCTGTTTCCTGCTTGTTAGAGCGCACAGTATCCACCACTGTATCTTTCCTGCTACTTGGTAAAGCTACCTGCTATACTAAAAGTAAGTACTCTGCTGCCACCTAGTGGCATAATTTGGAATTGCTGTCTACTGTGTTTGTTCATTAGACTAGGTCTATTGAAACATGTATTTGCTCTTCCTAGATGTCGGAAATGGATACTACTCCATCTAGTAAAAAGTCTTCAAAAAGAAAGCATTTTGCTTGTGCAGATTGTGAGACTCCGTTGCCGGACGGATATGAATACCGTATGAAGATCATCTATTCAGATAAGATTATTCCATTTTTTTCTTGAGAGAAAAAGGATGTTGATATATATATATATATGTATTACAGTTCGCTGTGAGTCTTGCAGACCTAAACCTAGGTCCAATGATGAACCCGACGTCCAGGACGTTGTTGTGTGGGTTAAGGATTATGTACAAAAGTCTTTGGCTGCTAGTCAAATAGTCCAGCATACTTCCAAGAAGAGGAGTAAGCGTAGCATATCTCCTTCCACTTCTCAGCCTGTGAGTATATATTTTCTGGCTGAGAAATGGTGCCTCTCAGTGAATCTGATATATATTATTCTACCCTAGGGGTCGGTTCTGTCTAAAAGCCAACAGGACAAGTCCTCCTCCTCGTCTGAGTCATCTTCCACATCGGAAGATGAGAAAGAGCTGTTCAAAGGATACTTCACCACCGATAGAATCTATAAGCTAAGGAAGGCGGTGCAGGCAGAGATCCATCCTGAAGAATTAGAGGAAGGTCAGTCCTCCAGGGGAAAGCCTAGGGCTTTTCATGTCGGAGAGACATCTATGACCATGTTACAAACGGAGTGGAAAAAACCGGAGAAAGCCCCGGTTCTTAGTAAGAGGTTCAAAACCTTATATGTCCTCAAGGAGGACCAATGTAAGGAATGGTTAGAACCTCCCAAGGTCGATACAGCCATTGCCAAGTTATCTAAACGCACGGTTTTACCTGCGGAGGATGGCTCTAACTTAAAGGACCCTATGGATAGAAGGGTCGAGGTGGCCTTTAAAAGATCTTACACTGCGGCCACTGCCCAAGGGGCAGTTTCCATATCCTCATTCGAGGTTTCTAGAAGCCTCAGGCGTTGGCTGGCTAAGATCCAAGAAAACTTGGAATCGGGGGTAAGCAGGGATAAGATCCTTCGCTCCTTCAAGGAAGTAAACATGGCCATAGACTTTCTCTGCGATGCAGCATCGCAAGGGACAAGACTAGCCTCTAAGTCAATGGCTCTATCTACTGCTGGTAGAAGAGCATTATGGCTAAGACCCTGGTTTGGTGATGCAAATTCCAAGTTTCAGTTGTGCAACATGGAATTCCAACCGGGGAGGCTATTTGGCACAGAGCTGGACAAACTGATGGAGGAGATGTCAGACAAAAAAGGGAAGTCTCTTCCTCTATCCTATAAAACTCGGGAGTCCTTTCGGAGAGCCAAATCTCCTCAGCGTGGAAGGACTAGATACCAGTACAGAGGAAGAGGGAAGAATTATTCTAGGAGAGGACCAGGCAAGCAGCCTAATAAGGACAATAAAAAACCCGACTTCTGACGCCAGAAGTATCCCGGTAGGGGGGCGTCTAAGTTTGTTTCTCCCGGCATGGGAGAGGTTAATAAAGGATCTGTGGATAGTAAACCTTATCCGCAATGGTTATGTCCTTCATTTTTCTCTCCTTCCTCCTCCAAGGTTTCTAATCTCTCGAAAACTAAGACCAGAAAAACAGATAGTTCTGGAGGAGGAGATTCTTCACCTTTTGTCCATACAGGCGCTGGAAGACGTTCCCCCATTGGAAATTGGTCAAGGCGTGTACTCGCCGGTATTTCTCGTACCCAAGCCATCAGGAAGGTGGAGACCTATTATAGACTTGCGGTTTCTAAACAGATTCATAGTAAAAAGAAAATTCCGCATGGAAAACATAAAGTCGGTGAGAGCAATCCTCCAAGAGGGGGATTTCATGGCATCAGTGGATCTCCAAGACGCCTATCTCCATGTTCCTATTCTAAGAGCGCACAGAAAGTATCAGAGGATTGCCATCCATCTCAAGCGCCAGGTAAGACACTATCAATTCAGAGTTCTCCCATTCGGGATAACTTCTGCTCCCTACATATTTACAAAGATAGTGTCAGCCATGATGGTCCTATTTCGTCTGGAAGGGATAAAGATCATCCCATACCTCGACGACTGGTTGATTATGGCTCAGACTCAGAATCTTCTGAATCAGCAGTTGAATTATGTCCAGGACATACTTCAGCAGTTGGGTTGGCTTATCAACCTAGACAAATCAGATCTAGTTCCATCCAGAACCAAGGTGTTCTTGGGATTTCTGATAGATTCTGCACAAATGAGACTATTCTTATCAACCCCCAGAGTCGAACGAATCCAGGCAGGTGCTCAATTTCTTGTTCCTCCTCGCCAGGTCTCCATAAGAACCCTTATGAGATTCCTAGGACTCCTCGCTTCAGCAGCCGATGCAGTGCCTTGGGCACTGTGGCACATGAGATTCCTACAAACAGAGGTCCTAGCCGTTTGGAGCCGGAGACTGGAGGATCTGGACACAGTTCATACCTTGTCCACACGAACAAGAGAATCCCTGATGTGGTGGAGGCAGGTCAAACATGGAGTTTTGATTTCAGAGCCACACTGGGTCACCATAACGACGGACGCTTCAGGCACAGGATGGGGAGCCCACCTGTTGGACAGAACAATATCGGGACTTTGGAGTCCCCTAGAATCCATGCTTCCCTCCAATGTAAGAGAACTGAGAGCAATTTATCTTGCTCTTCTTCATTTTTCACCAATAATATTGCACAAGTCTGTAAGGATCAGGACAGACAACGTTGCCTGCGTTGCTTACCTGAACAAGCAGGGAGGTACCAGATCCCCCTTACTCCTCAAAGAGGTGGAGAAGATTTTTATCTGGGCAGAGACCAGGGTGTCCAGGCTATCTGCAATACACATCAGAGGGATACACAATACTCTGGCGGATCGACTAAGTCGAGGACTTACGGTCCCAGGGGAGTGGTCTCTCTCGAGGAGAGTGTTCACTCAGATAACACGCAGATGGGGACTTCCCCAAATCGATCTTATGGCATCAGCAAGCAATGCCAAACTGACGAGATTTTGCTCCCTATATGCAGCGGACAACCCGACAATAGTCGATGCGATGACCATACCATGGACATTTCGGCTGGCTTACATCTATCCACCCATCGCCATGATCCCACGAGTTCTAGCGAAGATTCGATTGGATCAGGCGACAATTATAATTGTGACCCCATTCTGGCCGAAGAGGTCATGGTTCACGCTACTCATGAACATGAGCAAGGGAGAATTCTGGAAACTCCCTCTACAGCCAGATCTGACATCCCAGGGACATCATCTGTGCAAGGACCTAGCCAGCCTCAGCCTAACAGCTTGGAGGCTGGAGGGACCATACTAAGTACCGGGTTCTCTGAGAAAGTTTTGCATACTCTTTCTCATGCACGTAGTAGTGCTACGAATAAATCCTACCTCCGAATCTGGAAGATTTTTCAGAACTGGTGTTCTACCAAGGAGATCGACCCTATAAAACCATCTACTCCACAGTTGCTAGAGTTCCTGCAGGAGGGGTTCGATAAGGGGTTGAAACCCGGATCCATTAAGGTACAGATCGCAGCCTTATCGGCTCACCTGAACTGCCGTCTCTTTCAGATCCTCGAGATAAAAAACTTTGTTAAGGCTGTGACTAGGCTAAGGCCTAGTCTGATGAGACAGGTAGATACCTGGGATCTATCCCTAGTGTTAAGACGTCTATGTCTTCCGCCGTTCGAGCCATTGGTAGAAACGGACTTCAAGTTCCTTTCATTTAAAGTTGCCTTTCTCTTGGCGATTACTTCTGCCAAAAGGGTAGGGGAGCTACAGGCTTTGGGTTCTGCGCCCCCTTACATAATGTTTTCTCAGGATAAGTTCATCTTGAAGTTCCTTCCAGGTTTTCTTCCGAAGGTGGCATCTCACGCCAACATTAACCAGTCGGTGGTCCTTCCGGTTTTCTCTCCTGCATCTTCATCCGAAGAAGTCCTGGATCTCTCACTGTTGGACGTTTCCAGATCTATCAGGTTATACCTGAATAGAGTTGATACTTTTCGTAAAGAGGAAAAATTTTTCATTTTGTTTGCTGGTAGAAACAGAGGTAAAAAGGCCTCAAAACCTACAATATCGCGTTGGATATGCGATTGTATAGGCCTCTGTTATACTTCAGCTGGAATGTCTCCACCTGAGTTCACTAGAGCTCATTCAACCAGAGCTGTAGCCTCTAGTTGGGCAGAGCGCACATCGGTGCCCATTGAGGACATATGTCAGGCGGCAACCTGGTCTTCAGTTTCCACCTTTGTCAACCATTATAGGTTACAGTCTCTATGTTCATCTAGAACGGTATTTGCTAAATCCGTACTTTCTGCTGCCGTAATTAATGACCCACCCAATGAGGATACTTGCTAGTTCCCCATATGTTGTGATGCCAATGGGACGATAGGGAAGTGAAAATTATTATGTTAATTTGTTTTCCCTGAGACCCATTGGCATCACAAGGCACCCGCCCTGTATTATTGTATTCGTTATAATTTGACTGAGGTGTGTGGGGAAGGTGGGGCTTATTATACTTCCTGGAGGAGGGGATTAAAGCTTTGCTTATTTATTTCATTAAAATTCCTTCGTCCCAGGGGCTCGCAGGGGCGATAATACCCCATATGTTGTGATGCCAATGGGTCTCAGGGAAAACAAATTAACATAATAATTTTCACGTGACTAATGTGTTTCAGGCTCGCAGGCCCTTTAGTCATGGTATAAGCATTAAGATAGCAAGACTTGTTTAAAAATATGCGGAATGGGGTCATGTGCCTTCTAACCTCTCCCCGAATCACAAACCTGTTAAAAACCTGAATAGTCTATACCCATATTCACACTGAGTTCAGTGGGTAGAATGCCAATTCACATTGGACGTAATGGGTGTGGCACTGGGCTTAGTAGGTTTAAAACCCTTCATACTGGACGTAATGTGTACGTCGCCTATAATCTTAGTGTGGGCTCAATATGCATAACACTTTTAATTTTAAGGCCCTATTACACAAAGCAGTTATCGGCTGTATTTGACCCAAATCGGCCATTACGGCCAATAATAGTTTCATGTAATAGAAGATAATGATCAGCCGACATGCTTGATGTCGGGAGATTTATGTCTTTTACTGTCTTTCAACGTAGAACATAGCAGCGATCTGCTCCCATCTATCCTGGCAATAGGGGCGGCGGCAGCAGACTAACACTGCCTCCCGTAGGCTGTTCCCCCTGACCTGACAGTTTGGTGCTCGCTTGCTCTCCTCATTGCCCCGTGTAAGCTTTATAGTGCTAATTCACGCTACTATTAATAGGTATGACACTTGTTCACACTGGACTTAGTAGGTATAACACTCGTTTTGTGTTTGACAGGGAATTTTGTTTATAGGTGCAAGGAGCATCACTGGGTGCAAAATTTTCGCCTTCACTAGAAAATATTTACCTAGAAAATATTTACCTATCTGTTTAGGAATGTCACCTAAATTTTCTTTACTGATTGGAGTCGGATACTGAAACTTGTTCTTTTATTCTAATCTGTTTGTTTTGTTACATTTTTTTTTATTTCACTTTTTGTACATTATTGTTGGGGCGGCCATCTTACCTTGGCCGTTCTTAAAGGGAACCTGTCACCCCCCCGTGCCGGGGTGACAGGTTCCCGACCCCACGTTAGAGACCCCTATACTTACCTCATCGCGCCGGGTCCCGCTTCTGAAGATGGTCGGGTCCCGGAGATCTCAGCCGCTGCAGCCCGGTGCGCGCGCTGAGAGATGAGTCCAACACCCATAGAGAATGACAGGAGAGTCCAGCGCTCCGTCATTCTCTATGAGCGTTGGACTCATCTGTCAGCGCGCGCGCCGGGCTGCAGCGGCTGAGATCTCCGTGACCCGACCATCTTCAGAAGCGGGACCCGGCGCGATGAGGTAAGTATAGGGGTCTCTAACGGGGGGTCGGGAACCTGTCACCCCGGCACGGGGGGTGACAGGTTCCCTTTAATTTAGTGACATGCTCTACAGCGAGCCTCATGGACATAGGTGACAATAGTCAATCCCCTTGAGATGAATGTAACACATTACGGAGCTAGCTCTGTGACCTTCAAAAAGGTCTGCTATTGTCTTACTGATGCTATCTATCTACTGGTGCTGCATGTCGCTGCAATGCTGTACAAACCACTCTACAGCAGCCTCCTCTCTGACAATAGACTGGAAGTCTCAGCTCAGTTTTACTCCCAGTGGTGAGAATGGAAATTGCTAGATTTAAGGATTATTGTAAAATCTAGCAGTGTTAAGGAGGTCATGAAATTGTGCATAAAATTCAGCTTGAAGAGGTGTATTATGGGCAAGGAGTTTTTTTCGGTGTATGGCTGGGGATGGGCTCTTTTAACATACTAAAGCAAACTTAGTTCCGTAGCTCCAGCACCGCAGCCGCAATGGGCGTTCTGCCGCTCCGTCACCTGGTTCGGCTGCTTCGGGGTGCTGGGGCTGCTGATTGTCTGAAAAGTTCTGCAACATCACGGCTTTAGCACTCAGAAGCTGCCGAACAGGGACTCTTTCCACGCTGGAGCTAGGGAGGTGAGTGTGCTTCATTGCATTAAAACAAGCCCATATCCAAAAAAAACAACCCCTTGCTCTTAAGCGTATTTTTCATATAACAAATTTGCTAAAAGGTCCGTTATAAGGCTTGCTTGAGTTGTCTGCATGTACTGTGACCTGTTCTGGGTGTTGTGTCCTGACAGAACTGTGACCACCTGTCAGCCTTGTGTTAGCAGCTTTCTACCCATTTCATAACTTTTCCACTAGCCCATCATGTCAAGTCTTATGTTTATCTGGCCAGATACTTTCAGTATCTGCATTCTGATCTCCTTCGTCCTTAGACCGTAAATCAGTGGGTTGATCAGGGCAGGGATGAGAAGGTAGATGGCAGTCAGAAGATTGTGTATGTCTTGAGACACTGATCAGGACACCCTGTAGACCAGGGGTGGGGAACCTTTTCCATGTCGAGGGCCGGTCGGGCATTAATAAAATCATTCGAGGGCCGCATACCGTGCGCGGCAGTTAGTAGCGGGGGTTTGCAGCACCCAGGACAAGGCATAGTATTGTTCCCCTAGCGCCCCTGCTATTGTAGTTAACCCCCAGTGATGCCCCTTGTAGTCTAGTTAACCCCCATCAGGCATGTCCCTGGTAGCCTAGTTATTCCCCCCCCCCATCAGTCATGTCTCTGGTAGCCTAGTTGTCCCCCCCATCAGTCATGTCCCTGGTAGCCTAGTTGTCCCCCCCCCATCAGTCATGTCCCTGGTAGCCTAGTTATTCCCCCCCATCAGTCATGTCTCTGGTAGCCTAGTTATTCCCCCCCCCATCAGTCATGTCTCTGGTAGCCTAGTTATCCCCCCATCAGTCATGTCCCTGGTAGCCTAGTTGTCCCCCCCATCAGTCATGTCCCTGGTAGCCTAGTTGTCCCCCCCCCCCATCAGTCATGTCTCTGGTAGCCTAGTTGTCCCCCCCATCAGTCATGTCCCTGGTAGCCTAGTTGTCCCCCCATCAGTCATGTCCCTGGTGGCCTAGTTGTCCCCCCCCCCCATCAGTCATGTCCCTGGTAGCCTAGTTATTCCCCCCTCCCCATCAGGCATGTCCCTGGTAGCCTAGTTAACCCCCATCAGGCATGTCCCTGGTAGTCTAGTTGTCCCCCCCCCATCAGTTATGTCCCTGGTAGCCTAGTTATTCCCCCCCCCATCAGTCATGTCTCTGGTAGCCTAGTTATTCCCCCCCCCCCATCAGTCATGTCTCTGGTAGCCCAGTTATTCCCCCCCCCCATCAGGCATGTCCCTGGTAGCCTAGTTGTCCCCCCCATCAGTCATGTCCCTGGTAGCCTAGTTGTCCCCCCCATCAGTCATGTCCCTGGTAGCCTAGTTGTCCCCCCCCCATCAGTCATGTCCCTGGTAGCCTAGTTGTCCCCCCCCCATCAGTCATGTCCCTGGTAGCCTAGTTGTCCTCCCCCCATCAGTCATGTCCCTGGTAGCCTAGTTGTCCCCCCCCCCCCATCAGTCATGTCCCTGGTAGCCTAGTTGTCCCCCCATCAGTCATGTCCCTGGTAGCCTAGTTGTCCCCCCCCCCCCCCCCCCATCAGTCATGTCCCTGGTAGCCTAGTTGTCCCCCCATCAGTCATGTCCCTGGTAGCCTAGTTGTCCCCCCCCCCCCCCCCCATCAGTCATGTCCCTGGGATCCTAGTTAACCCCCAAATAAAAAAATAAACATCCCACTCACCTTACCTCCGCTCCCACGCAGTCCAGGTCCTCTTCTCTCCCAGGTCCTCTGTGCCGGTCTTCTCCTGCAGGCGGCGCGCGATGAAATGACGTCATCGCGCGCGGCCCGCAAGAGACTAAAGACACGCGCCGCTCTGCTGGGGAAGAAGCCGGCACAGGCAGCATCCTCCGGTGTCCGCCAGCTGTCACAGACACCGGAGGATGCGGTGTATGCCGGCTTCTTCCCCAGCAGAGCGGCGAGCATCACAGGGGAGCTGCGGGCCGCATCGGGAAGTCTCAGGGGCCGGATGCGGCCCGCGGGCCGGAGGTTCCCCACCCCTGCTGTAGACGATAGATGATGATAGCCGGAAGAAGTAGACAATTAGGATGACCAGGATGTGTGTCCCACATGTATGTAGAGACTTGTGTCTTGCAGCTCTGCTGGAGATGGTCAGTGCTACCCTTAAGATACTACCATAGGAGATGGAGAGGAAGCTCATGTTGATTATAAGGGTGAAAACTCTGAGGCTTAACCCCACCAGTTTGTTTTTGGTGATGTTGCTACAAGCCAGACCTAGCAGTGCCATGTGCTCACACGCAAAGTGGTTGATGATGTTTGACTTGCAGAACTGTACCCGGGAGGCAAGGTAGATGACGGGACTTACAGTAAATACACTACGTACCAATGATGCAATAGTCAGGAGGAACACATTGTGCTTGGACATTATTTTGGAATAATGGAGCGGCCTGCAGATAGCAATATATCGATCCAGCGCCATCATGAGCAGGATATTACAGTCCAGAAGGGTGGTGCAGTATATGAAGAACATCTGAATCAAACATCCAACCAGCGAGATGTGATTCTGGAGGAAGAGGAACCCGAGGAGCATCTTCGGTACTATGGTGGTTGTGCTGCAGATGTTCACGGCAGACATTAAGGCGATGAGAACATATATTGGAGCATGTAAGGCGCTCTCCACCCGCACTGTGTGGATGATCATGCCGTTGGTGGTCAGTATCATGGGATAGATAAGAGAACGGGATAAATAACAGACTTCGAGACCCATGGATGCCGGGGTATCCTAACAGGATAAAGTCCCAATGAGAGTAATTGACCATAGAGTTGTTTATGGCACCAGCCATTGCAGTAAATCCATTTCAGAAAAACCAGGAGGCAGGAGTCCTAGGTCAGTTTTCCTTTCGTTCTAGTGAAACCAGATCTTCTCTTTTACAGTTGCAGAATTATTCATCCCCCAATTCTACATTCAGTTTATTTGCAAAATCTACTAAACTTCAGCTGTTTGCAAAAAACACAATAAAACAAGTAAGTTTCTCAACACAACAGAACATAGTTCTGAGGGATTTTTTTTTTTTTTGAGTAACGGATAAGTGCCAAAAACGTGACACATATCCCGCTTTCCGCGGGGCATTGTGCAGACGACTGACCTGCATAAACAAGAAGATCAGCTGTCTGCTTTTTCCCATTGATCGGCTTATCGTTGACTCTTCAACAATCAGGAACAAACTTTTCTACCATAGTTCATTCAGGTGATAATTTACCCATGTGAAAGACCCTTCAGGTTGTGATGTAAATTTCCAGTAGACATTAGCACCATTTCCTCTCAGTGGGAAAAAACCTTGGTAGCTGAGGGTCTTAAGCCATAAATCAGCAGGTGCAGAGGTAGGTCCTTGGGCATCTATTCCCCCCCCCCCCCCCAAAAAAAAAAGAATGATATCTGAAACTTACAGATTCGCAAACTACAGGGTTTTGAGAGGCTACGCTGTCTTTTTACTCTCGTCAATCCCTCAAATATGGAACATCTCAGAAACAAGATCTGTATCCATCTTCTCTGGACACAGATGTATCTGCGCTTGGTCAGGAGGAGTATTGAGTGAAGCTGTCAAAATGTTCAGGTTTAGCTACGTTATCTGGACCCGAACGCTCAGCGTTTGATTCAGCGTGACTGCAGAAGTTGTATGCTGCCCTAGGGTTGCCAGGAAAACATGACTAGTTTTCCTCATGCCAAATACTGTGTCATTTCCCCAATAATAAAACCTTCTGGAATGCTAAAATTGTACATGGTAAGAAGTGACCGACCTGTAAGGGTTGTAGTCCTGGCACTGATACTGGTTACTCGGCACATAAAGTTGGTAACAAGTTTACATGTGTTTTGTGTGCGGAGACGTCTCCTGCGGGATTGTGACGTTTCCTCTCACTTGTGTTTTATCTTCCTTGTGTAGGTTATCACTGATGTATTACATGATACAGAGGGGACACACAGGACATGGGAGACTTGCTACCACATTATATGAATTGTTATGTCTAGAAAACCCATTTTCAGAAACAGCAATAAGGAATAATAAGTGGGTGGGGGGGGGGGATTTAAGATCTCTATCTGTTTGTTTGCTTCCCCCCCCCCAATCGTCCACTACATACATGGCCGAGGTGGCAGACTGAGGGCAGGAAGTGACACTGGCCTGGACAACCTTCAGTTTAAGCAATCACTTGTTGTGGCAGCCCCCCTAGCACCCGTCATCCTCTACTATCACTTATATTTCAGTCCTCAGGTTTGCACTGGTTAGAACCATAATGCGACAATGTTATATGATTTTGCACGCCTGTGCTGAGATGATGGTGTTAGTAACAGATGCAATGATATCGTTATCTTAGGATAGATAGAATTTAAACATGCCTGTGATAAACATATGTCATTGTAGATTTATTAACCACATCTACTGGAAGTTTGTTCCAAGCATCTACTACTCTTTTAGTAAAGTAATATTTTCTCCCATTGCTTCAGATCTTTTCCCCAGTAAACTCTCTCTTTTTTTTTTTTTTTTTTTTTTTATACTAAAAGCCCTCCCCCAACCCTTATTTAGTTTTGTAACATATATAAAGGTTTCCATCATGCCCCCCCACCCTTATTTAGTTTTGTAACATATATAAAGGTTTCCATCATGCCCCCCCCCCCTTATTTCGTCCTGTAACATATGTAAAGGTTTCAATCATGTCCTCCTTTCTCTTCTTCCCTCCTGTAATATATATATAATATATATATATATATATATATATATATATATATATATATATATATAAATAATACTACTGTTCAAAAGTTTGGGGTCACCCAAACATTTCTGTGTTTTCCATTAAAAAAGTCACATTTCTTCACCATCGTACGTTGTGAAATGAATAGAAAATAGAGTCAAGACATTGACAAGGTTAGAAATACTGATTTGTATGTGAAATAACATTGTTCTTCCATCACACTTTGCTTCCGTCCCAGAATCCTCCTTTTGCAGTAATTCCAGCATTGCACACCTTTGGCATTCTAGCTATTAATCTGTTGGGGTAAGCTGGAGAAATTGCCCCCCACGCTTCTAGAAGCAGCTCCCACAAGTTGGATTGGTTGGATGGGCACTTCTGGCGTACCATACGGTCAAGCTGCTCCCACAACAGCTCAATGGGGTTCAGAACTGGTGACTGCGCTGGCCACTTCATTACGGATAGAATACCAGCTGCCTGCTTCTGCTGGAAATAGTTCTTGCACAATTTGGAGGTGTTTAGGGTCATTGTCCTGTTGTAGGATGAAATTGGCTCCAATCAAGCGCTGTCCACTGGGTATGGCATGGCGGTGCAGAGTGATCGCCTTCCTTATTCACAATCCCTATTACCCTGTACAAATCTCCCACCTTACCAGCACCAAAGCAACCCCAGACCATCACATGACCTCCACCATGTATAACAGATGGCGTCAGGCATTCTTCCAGCATCTTTTCATTTCTTCTGCGTCTCACAAACGTTCTTCTTTATGATCCAAACACCTCAAACTTGGATTCATCTGTCCACAACACTTTTTTTTTCCTGTCTTCCTCTGTCCAATGTCTGTGTTTTTTTGCTCATCTTAATCTTTTTCTTTTATTGGCCAGTCTCAGATATGGCTTTTTCTTTGCCACTCTGCCCTGAAGCCCAAAATCCGGCAGCCGCCTCTTCACTGTAGATGGTGACACTGGTGTTTTGCGGGTACTATTTAATGAAGATGCCAGTTGGGGACCTGTGAGGCGTCTGTTTCTCAAACTAGAGACTCTAATGTGCTTATCTTCTTGCTTAGTTGTGCAACGCGGCCTCCCACTTCTTTTTCTACTCTGGTTAGAGCCTGTTTGTGCTGTCCTCTGAAGGGAGTAGTACACACCGTTGTAGGAAATCTTCAATTTCTTAGCAGTTTCTCGCATGGAATAGCCTTCATTTCTAAAAACAAGAATAGACTGTCGAGTTTCAGATGAAAGTTCTCTTTTTCTGGCCATTTTGAGCGCTTAATTGACCCCACAAATGTGATGCTCCAGAAACTCAATCTGCTCAAAGGAAGGTCAGTTTTGTAGCTTCTGTAACGAGCTAGACTGTTTTCAGATGTGTGAACACGATTGCACAAGGGTTTTCTAATCATCAATTAGCCTTCTGAGCCAATGAGCAAACACATTGTACCATTAGAAGACTGGAGTGATAGTTGCTGGAAATGGGCCTCTATACACCTATGTAGATATTGCACCAAAAACCAGACATTTGCAGCTAGAATAGTCATTTACCACATTAGCAATGTATAGAGGGGATTTGTTTAAAATTAGGACTAGTTTAAAGTTATCTTCATTGAAAAGTACAGTGCTTTTCCTTCAAAAATAAGGACATTTCTATGTGACCCCAAACTTTTGAACGGTAGTGTGTGTGTATGTATGTATATGTGTGTATATATATATATATATATATATATATATATATATTTTCAGTGCATCCTCATGACAGCACCTACACATGAAGGATGTCACCTTTGACCCTATCAGGAACAGGAAACACAAAGAGGTTAAAAGGGCACTTCCCACCATTCCCCTCAGTGTTTTTCCTGTTCCTGACAGGATCAAGGAACACAGAGGTTACCTGTGATCCTGTGTGGTCACGGGTCCTGGGATGGGGCTTGTGGAACGGCCTAAGGGTCCTTCCCGGTATTAGCCTGTGTTGGTCGCATCTTCTGGGTGCCTCCGGTCCCCGCTCCCCCTGCGGAGCTCCGGGAGTTTATGCGGGGGGGCTACAAGACGCCGCAAAGCCCTCGGGTTCCATTGCGGCTCCCCTGTGGCGTTCCCCCTGGCGGTAGTAGAAACTTCTGTGCATATGGGCGCCGATGCGTGCACGTGTTACTGGCGCACGTTGATGACGTCACGCGGACGCCGGGGGAAGTCCTCAGCTACCCGGAAGTGAGGAGGCGGCGCGGCACCGCGATTTCGAATCTGAATTTGAATCTCTGCAGCTACAAGATCGGTAAGTAAAGCACTGTGTCCACTGTGTGAACTAAAGGCCATAATACGCTGGGAAATCCAGGCCTCTTTGGCCGGCTTGGTTCCTAATAACCCAGCTGTTACACCCTTGGCTCAGCCGGGGTCCCCCACTGTTTCAGATAGAGCTCCACCTGCTAAAAAACGTAAAGCATGGGCTATTTCAGAATCAGAATGTATAACCGAAAACAAAGATGATGATGATGATAATAATGATGATAATGTTGATGATGTGGTTATGGAGTCGTCTCAGGGTATTTCCCAGAAGGAACCAGGAAAATTCTGTTTCTCTTCTGAGGATACTGACACCTAAATTAAGGCGGTCAGATCTCTCATGGAATTAGATGATATTGAACAAACCCTTTCTGCGCAAGACGCAATGTTTGCCGGTTTAAAACCAAAAAAGAGAAAGGTTTTTCCAATACATCAAAACATTAAAGATCTAATTTTTTCTGAATGGAAGGAACCTGAGAAACGACTTCAAATTTCTAAGGAATTTAGATCGAGATTTGTTTTTGATGAAGCTGATTCTGAGTCATGGACTAATCTACCTAAAATTGATGTACAGGTGGCCAAAGTTGTCAAAAAAACTGATTTACCCTTTGAGGACGCTACTCAGTTAAAAGATTCTATGGACAGAAAGATGGAGGGTCTTCTACGCAAGTCCTGGGAAGCCTCCACGGCCATTCTAAACCCAAATATCGCTGCCACTAGTGTGGCTAGATCACTATATATATGGTTAGAACAGTTAGAAAATCATATGGCAGGCAAAACGTCGAAAGAAGAACTGTTAGCTACCATGCCTTTACTTAAAATGGCTGCAGGATTCTTGGCTGATGCTTCGGCAGAATCCGTGAGAATGGCAGCTAAATCAGCGGCCTTATCCAATGCCACAAGAAGAGCATTATGGGTGAAACATTGGCATGGGGATATTGCATCTAAAAATAAAGTCTGCCAAATTCCATTCCAGGGAAACCTTTTGTTCGGACTTGTACTGGAGGACATCCTAGAGAAGGCGGCTGACAGAAAGAAAGACTTTCCATACAAAAAGGCACAAAAGGATAAGAAACCTTTTCGTCCCTATACCCAGAAAAAGCAGGAGTATAAAGGAAAGGGAAAAAGTGGCAGATGGTCCTACCCTAAAGGAGGTAAGGGAAGAGGTTTCCTCCTCAACCCCTCCTCCGAAAATAAAGATAAATGACTGTGTTCAGGTGGGGGGACGACTTTCTCTCTTCACCACCAATTGGGAGAAAGTGACAAAAAATCAATTCATTCTAAACATCTTGAAAGAGGGGTATCTCATAGATTTCTCTACTCGTCCCCCCCCCCCCCCCAAAATTTCAGGTTACCCCATGTCAATCCCGCACTCTGAGGAATCGCTTAATGGAAGGGGTAGAAGATCTGATTCACCTAGGCGCAATTGTTCCAGTACCTCAGGAGGAAATCGGATTGGGGCATTATTCCAATCTATTCTTAGTCCCCAAACCCAACGGGACCTTCAGGACAATTATAAACTTAAAATACCTGAACAGATTCCTGAGGCCCAAAAAATTCAAGATGGAGACGATAAAAACAACTATTCCTCTGATACATCAGAACGCAGCCCTAGCAACAATAGACCTGAAGGACGCATACTTCCACGTCCCGATCCATACCTCTCACCAGAAATTCCTCAGATTTGCAGTGAAAACAGAGAACCAGACCCTACATTATCAATTCAGGTGCCTTCCATTCGGAATCTCATCCGCCCCATGGTTATTTACCAAGATTATGCTGGAAGTGGTGGCACATATGAGACAATGGGATATAACCATAATCCCCTACTTGGACAATCTACTTATTACTGCCCCCTCTCCCCTAATTCTAAACGCACACATTCAGGTTGTGGTAGAATGCCTTCAGGACCTGGGGTGGATAGTAAATTTTGCCAAGTCGGATTTGATTCCATCTTCCAGGAAGAAGTTCCTAGGAATGATCCTAGACTCTCGAGTCCAGATGACATTTCTTCCAGAAGAGAAAGTATGCTCTCTAACCTCAAAGTTAAGAGATTTCAGAAAGAAAACCATGACATCAATCAGAAACGCAATGTCCCTCTTAGGGCTGATGACATCCTGCATCCCTGCAGTGCCCTGGTGTCAACATCACACCCGAACTCTGCAAAAGAGCATTCTACAATGTTGGGACAGGTCTCCGTTGTCTCTGGACAAAAAGATGACGATCTCGCAAAAGGTGAAATCCTCTCTTATCTGGTGGATGGCAGAGAAGAACCTTGTAATAGGAATTCGGTGGAATCAAGAACCAACCATTCAGATTACCACGGATGCCAGCCTATGGGGTTGGGGAGCACATCTCATGGGCATCTATTTTCAGGGTCAGTGGAAAGAATCACAAACGTCAGTCATCAAACTACAGGGAATTGAGAGCAGTGCTAGAGGCACTGAAGAGTGCCGAATCATTCCTTATCCAGAAAGATATCAAAATATTTACAGACAATGCAACTGTGGTGGAATACCTGAGACATCAAGGAGGCACCAGATCATCCCAACTCCAATCCCTAGCAGAACAAATTTTATCCTGGGCAGAAAAGAAGGTGTCATCCATCTCAAAGGGACAGAGAATGTGGTGGCAGACTACTTAAGTCGTCACCAGGTTCTTCCAGGAGAATGGGAATTGAATTCCCAGATATTCTCCATGTTAGTAGACAGGTGGGGCTATCCAGAGGTTGACCTATTTGCCTCCAGAGCAAACAGAAAGGTAAAAACATTCTGCTCTTTGAACAATGAATAAAGGATAAAAGGCGTCCCTCACCAGCAGTGTATTCAGACCATCCGGCTTTTATTGCTGTGCGCAGGGGGAGCGGGGGAGACAAGGTGGGTGACCGCAGTTTCGCGGCTTAGTGCCGCTTTGACGAACCCTCATGTGACTGGTACGTCACTTCCTTTTATGTGTGCAACTTTATCAAACAATGTGAGTGACAAACAAACAAACATCCATTAAAATAAAGTACAAATTACACTGGCTAGCATATTCGGATACAGGGATTCATGCAATATTCACATCACTACGAGTATTAAGACCCAGGGCGCCAAGCGCATCATATTTAATAATAAGTTCAGTTTCTTTTTGAAGGAGCAACCGCTTTCTATCACCCCCACCTTTTGGGGGAGGGACAATACATAACCCAGCAAAATGTAACTGTGAGGAATCCCCATCATGTTCCTGCTGAATATGTCTGACCATGCGGGGGCTACCTTTCCCTGTCTGCACTGATCTGACATGCTCTGAGAATCTCCTCCACATGGGGCGGATGGTCTTCCCTATATAATATTTGCCACAGTTACAAATCAAAGCATATACCACATACTGGCTTTTGCATGTCATAAAGTCATTAACCACATGTTCATGGCCACCTAATTTAATGTATCTACCATTATTTAATGATCTACAGTAGTGGCAATGGCCACACTTAAAATTACCCTTCGCTGACCTGGATGTAAGCCATGACCTTTCTTTTTGTGGATTCTGTTTGTCAAGTCTCCCATGGACTAGTAGATCTTTAATGTTCTGAGTGCGTCTAAATGTCACTGTGGGGCGCTCAGCAATGTGTCCTCTTAGGTGTTCGTCCTGTTCTACAATGTGCAAGTTTTTGTAAATAGCGTTCTTAATGGTTCTCTCCAGGGGTGAATAATCAAATGTGAATACCACTCTTTTTTTATCTGCCTTGTGTTTTTTATTTACATGTATATTACGCTGTTTTGTTGTTGTGAGCAATTGGAGTCTGTTCACACTTGACGCCCTCTGGAGGCTCTCCCTAATTAGTTGTTGGGGATATCCTCTTTTTCTCAGTCGGTGGCTCAATTCCTCTGCCTGTTTGAATCGACTAGATCGGCCGATGGCCCTGGACGCACTTCAACAAGAATGGAGTTTCAAGCTTGCGTATGCTTTTCCCCCTCTACCGCTCATTCCAAAAGCTTTACAGAAGATACGGTCAGGTCAGACCACAGTAATCTTCATAGCTCCACTGTGGCCCAAGAGAGCATGGTACAGTCTGTTGAAGTCGCTGGCGGTTCAAGATCCAATCCTGCTCCCTCTTCAGGAAGATCTCTTGACCCAGGGCCCTCTACGTCATCAGAATCTAGCAAATCTACATTTAGCTGCTTGGCTTTTGAAAAGTCCCTCCTATCAGCCAAAGGCCTCTCGCCAAGAGTGGTAGAGACTCTCCTAAAAAACAAAAAAGAAGTCACCTCCTCCATCTATCTAAAACAATGGAAAAAATACCAATCATGGTGTGGTGACTTTCCTCCAGATATGCTACATCCAGATATCCCCAGGATCCTTGATTTCCTTCAAGACGGGCTGGACAAAGGCCTTTCTATCAACACTCTAAAAGTACAGGTTTCAGCGCTAGGTTGCATTTACGATACTCAAATCGCAGATCACAGATGGATCAGAAGGTTCTTTAAGGCTGTGGCAAGAATCAAACCAAACATCAAAAATCTTTCTCCCCCATGGGACTTAAATATAGTTTTATCTGGATTATCAAAGGAACCTTTTGAACCCCTAAATGAAGTCTCATTAAGATATCTCACACTCAAAACAGCTTTTTTGGTAGCCATTACCACAGCACGTAGGGTGGGAGAGATTCAAGCCTTAACAATCATGGAACCTTTCTGTACCATCTTAGATGATAGGATTGTATTTAAACTTAACCCAATTTTTCTTCCTAAAGTGGTTACAGATTTTCACAGATCGCAAGATATTGTGATACCATCCTTCTGTGACAACCCAAAAAATGAGAAAGAAGAAGCCTTTCACCATCTTGATGTTAAACGAGCCATCTTTCAGTACCTAGATACTACAAAAACCTGGAGAAAGGATGAAAACCTTCTTATACAGTTCCAAGGCCCAAACAAGAGCAAGAAAGCGACAAAAGCTTCCATTGCTCGATGGATTAAGATGGCAATCTGTGAAGCCTACACGTCTATGGGGAAGGATCCCCCTACAGGTGTTAAAGCACACTCTACAAGAGCTACGGCAGCTTCATGGGCAGCAAGATCAGCAGCCTCCCTCGAACAAATTTGTAAAGCAGCAACCTGGATCACAACCCAAGCACAGATTTGTGTATAAGGCCATAGAAATCAATGATTTGCATTGGACTCACAATGCAGAGGGAATAAACTAGTGTGTGAAAGTTTTATTATTTCTTGGGCCACTGTTACAGATTGGGGGGTACACCAGTACTGTGGGCGGCACTTTTGCTGTTAGGGTATCCATTACTGTGTGGGGCGCAATAAGAGAACACTACTTTTATGGGGGACATAGTCACCATTACTGGGTAACACACTATTTTGTGTTGGTGTAGTAATTGAAGCAGCAAACTGTAGAGATGTGTTGTAGCTAAAGGAACTCATCAGGATAGTTTTATTTCCTTCATCCCAAGAATGAAAAAAGTTAAGCCCTTTTTTTAAAGTAAATTTGGCGAACCTTGCTTGTTTGATCGGTCCAATGGCAATAAGCAAACACCTGGAGCTTTTCTGCTGCCCCTTGTGCTTTGAGACTCATGGCAGCCTTCCCGGTCCTGGAGTGGGTTGTGAGTCGCTGGGGTAAGATTGGGGAACCCAGGATAGGTTCAGGAAGCGCAAATACACTGCAACTCACCCACATGCACAAGCCCTAAATGTACACATAGGGCAGCATCTCCAGGCTCAGCAGTTTGCCTATCGGCTGGTAGAGACAGAGTTTTTTAGTCAGCTTGTCAGGCACTGGCACAGTTCAAAGAAACAGAAAGTGAATATGGTGGATCCTAATTTAGCATCCTTGTCTTCTCTATTTTTTGACAACACCGATTACTGGGTGTACACCCTCCTTACTTACGATCTGACACCACTAGCACCAGAGGACGTAGTTCTGTTGGCCAAAAAGCAGGGGAGAGAAGGGGTGGAGCAGGCGGCTTGTCAATGGGCAGGGGAACACTCCAAGGCCTTTGACAGTTTCATGGCACCCCAGCAAGACTATGCCACCGGTCCCCAGTCTAGACAGAGTAGGGGGTAGGCCTTTAGAAAGATAGGGAGGGAGTGGGAGTACTTTGATGACCATATCAAGGTATACAATCTGTTTGTAACTGCAGCTATATAGTATATGCCAGCCTCTTACACAGGGCAATTAGTATTGAGCTTGGATGTGACTGCAGTCATAAATGAAGAAATAAGAAAATATACTGGTCACACTAGTTTCTGGAGGTTGTGGTATACAATCTGTGGGTAACTGCAGCTATATAGTATATGCTACCATCTTTCACAGGGCAATTAGCAGTGAGCTTGGATGTGACTCACCACTTCTCCCCACCACTGATTCGAGTTTGAGTTTGACTTGGAGGTGCCGGGCTGCCCTGCCCCTAACGTGCTGTGAGAGCGGGTCATCAGTGCAGCTGATGGCATCAGCGCAAGCGCTGACAGGCTGACGTTTATTAATTTTCTTATTTCTTTATTTCTTATTGCAGTCATTTCCAAGATCACTGCTAATTACCCTGTGTGTTGTATTACCCTGTGTAATTAGCAGTGAGCTTGGTTGCGTGTGACAACGGTCGGCACCTGGTGGCAGCTCTGCAACTCGGCAGCCTAACACATTTACCATGCCTGGCCCACATCTTCAACTTAGTGTTGCTGAGGTCCATTAAAACGTACCCCAATTTGGCTGACTTGCTTACCAAGGTGCACCGCATCTGTGCGCATCTCTGCAAGTTAACCAGGGAAAGTTACCCCAACTGCTACAGTCAAATTCAAACTCAAAACAGCGGTGGGGGGAGAAGTGGGGAATCACATGATGCCGGGAATGTTACCCCAACTGCTACAGTCAAATTCAAACTCAAAACCGGTGGGGAGAGGTGGGGAGTCACATGATGCAGTCAATGCTACAGTCAAATTCAGAGTCAAATTCAATTTAGCATCCTTGTCTTGTCCATTTCGAACCATATTATGTGTTTATGTCATCTTACGGGTGTCCTCTGCCGTCCTTTCACCAGTACCTTCTACCTTCTTTGGATGTTGTAGCCGTTTTGAAGGCAGGAATGGCCAGGTCTTTTTAATAAAATTCCAGGGCGTCTTTAGAAGACTGTATTGTTATTCTTCGTCCCTACCTCCAAAGGGTATGAGGTGGGTAAGGCTAAATCTAGCCATATATTCAAAATAAAGTGTAGCTCACGCAAAAACTCTGACCGAGGTAACTAGACACAGACCCAATACCTGATGCGTCCAACAAAACCCTGAGTAAATAGAAACCAAAAAGTCTGTCCTCTAGGTCACAGATAATAATAGATACAAATTAATAATAAATTGGTTATTTACTGAATCAATATAATAAATCTGTACATTAAAACAGAGTTACTAATGAACAAAGAAAAAACTACATAAAATAATGGGATAACATAAATGAATTACCAGAAAAACAAAACAAAATAATTACAATTAAAAAAAATTAGCAAGATGAATTTTGGTGCACCTCTCATCACTCCAGTAGTTCGGGTCTCAGCAGCCTCGGTATCGGTGAGTGACAGCGGGGCTGTGATTGATGCCAAATGTTGGGGTGTATTTGCTTGAGTTTGTGGTTTTTCCAAACGTGTTTCAGAGTACCTCTCTACTCCTTCGTCAGTGGCTAAGAGAGACTATATAGAGTGACGATATGTGCCAAGACCCAACATGGACTATATATAAAAAACTGAGTCCAGTCCAGTTCTTACATAATTCCGATATATGTTATAAAAAGATGGAGGCCATTGTACCCCAAAACTCTTAGCCACTGACGAAGGAGTAGAGAGCGGTGGGGAGAAGTGGTGAGTCACATCCAAGCTCCCTGCTAATTGAACTAACTAACTACTACTTGAATTGAATTGAACTGAACTAACTACTACTTCCCCATCATTTGCCGGCTTTACTATCCATGATGGGAGTTGTATTCCATTGTTGTTTTTAAGGGTGATCTCTGCTCTCGCTTTTGCATTCTTGCTCATTCATTCACTAATTTATTAATATATTAGCACAAATATATTTTAACTAATTCATCTATGTTAATCCATTATTATATGCATTATTTTAAGTACATTATTTTGTTTTTTTTCTGGTAATTCATTTAGGTTATTTCATTATTTTATGTATTTTTTTTCTTTGTTCATTAGTAACTGTTTTAATGTAAGGATTTATTATATTGATTCAGTAAATAACCAATTTATTATTAATTTGTATCTATTATTATCTGACCTAGAGGACAGACTTTCTGTATTTTAAATCTAGCCATAATCCGGCTTTTTTTTTTTTTTTACTGGATCATTGTATTGTCCATCTTGGTCTGGGTCACTGGTGTCAGGCTCAGTTTTTGGGTGGTCCATATGCTACCTGTGTTTTAATGGTTCCCTGTGTCCTCACTGCCATGCTGTGTTAGGCTCAATTTTGGGGTGGTTCATATGCTACCTCTGTTTTAATGGTTCTGTGTCCTCACCGCCATGCTGTGTCAAGCAAAGTGTTTGGGTGGTTCATATGCTACCTGTGTTTGAATGGTACCCTGTGTTCTCACCGCCATGCTTTGTCAGGCTAAATTTTTTAGCACGTTGCCTTCAGTCGGTAACTTTAGGCGCAGCAGCACTGCCGTGGGTCAGCGCCAACAGGCAGTGCTCAAACTGCTGAGTAGCACCTTCTACCTTCCTTGGATGTTTTAGCCGTTTTGAAGGCAGAATTGACCAGGCCTTTCACCAGTACCTTCAACCTTCCTTGGATGTTATAGCCTTTTTGAAGGCAGGATTGACCAGGTCTTTTTAATAGACAGGCTACCGCACTTGCCTTCTCTTAGATACTCTTTAAAGGATTATAAGTGTATTTGTTCAAATTCTCTGGCCTCTTAAGAAGACTGTATTGTTGTTCTTCGTCCCTACCTCCAATGATATGCCTCTCACGCACAACTGCATGAGGGTGTGAGGCTAAATCTAGCCATAATCTGGCTATTTTAATTGGATGATTGTATTGTCCATTTTGGTCTGGGTCAGTTGTGTCAGGCTAAGTTTTTGGGTGGTCCATATGCTACCTGTGTTTGAATGGTTTCCTGTGTCCTCACTGCCATGCTGTGTCAGGCAAAATTTTGGGGTGGTTTATATGTTACCTGTGTTTTAATGGTTCTCTGTGTCCTCACCGCCATGCTGTGTCAGGCAAAGTGTTTGGGTGGTTCATCATATGCTACCTCTGTTTTAATGGTTTCCTGTGTTCTCACTGCCATGCTGTGTCAGGCTAAATTTTTGGGGTGGTTCATATGCTACCTCTCTTTTAATCCTTCGCTGTGTGATCACTGCTATACTGTTGCCCATAATTTGGCATAATAATGCGATTAGGTAGCCTCAGAGGCATCCATGCATGCTGCCCCTGCTGTTTCCTGTCCATTTCCGTGGTGTTTCCATCATTTTTCTGAGGTTGACAGGTTTTCACACGACCTTCCCTTTACCGAACTTGGGTCCCCTGCAAAAATGCTCGAGTTTCCCATTGACTTCAATGGGGTTCGTTACTCGAAAGGAGCACCCGAGTATTGGGAAATATTCGTCTTGAGTAACGAGCACCCGAGCATTTTAGTACTCGCTCATCACTAGTGGTAACACATTTCACTCCCTGGCTTGCTGTGATCTCCATCTAGGCAGCTCCTGGATGAAGATGATTGATAGCAGAAAAGTGCTGCAGGCTGCTCACTTTCCTGATCAGTGGGGGTCCCGGCAGTGAGACCTCCATCAATTAAAACTTTTGACATGTCCCTGTGACCAGAAAAAATTGAGTCCAGTAGCACCTAGAGATCCGAGGTAGCACTGCTGTCCATGATGCATGCTGGGAACCAAGAATATCAAACTAGATGGTCAATATACCAAAAGTATAGATAGTCCAACAATTGTGCAAATTCACAAGTTTATTGTCCAACCAAGTACAACACGACATAAAGAATTAGGTATCAACTATTTAAGACCATAGCAATGTTCGGGAGGTTATAATGTCATGCATAAAATTTGTACAAAAATTACAGAAAATCTTGCTTAAAGAGGTATTCTGTGCAAGGGGTATTTTTTGGTATATGGCCGGGGATGGGCTGTTTTAATGTAATAAAGCAAACTAACCTCCTTGTCTCCAGCCGTAATTTTGCTGCTCCATCCCCTGGTTCGTATGCTTCAGGGGCCGTGAGGTGGGACTGCATGGCTGCGGCCACTTATTGGCTAGGCGGATCTGCAGTGTCACGGCCTCTGCACCCAGAAGAACCAGGGGACGGAGCGGCAGGATTGTTGTGACGTTGGAGCCAGGGAGGTAAGTTTGCTTTATTACATTAAAACAGCCCATATACCAAAAAATACCTAAGCATATTTCTCATATGACATATTTGCTAAAAGGTCCGTTATAAGGCTTGCTTGAGTTGTCTGCATGTACTGTGGCCTGTTTTGGGCGTTGTGTCCTGACAGAACTGTGACCACATGTCAGCCTTGTGTTAGCAGCTTTCTACCCATTTCATAACTTTTCCACTAGCCCATCATGTCAAGTCTTATGTTTATCCGGCCAGATACTTTTAGTATCCGCATTCTGATCTCCTTGGTCCTTAGACCGTAAATCAGAGGGTTGATCAGGGCAGGGACGAGTAGGTAGATGGCAGTGAGAAGATTGTGTATGTCTTGAGACACTGATCGGGACACCCTGTAGACCATAGATGATGACAGCCGGAAGAAGTAGACAATTAGGATGACCAGGATGTGTGTCCCACATGTATGTAGAGACTTGTGTCTTGCAGCTCCGCTGGAGATGGTCAGTGCTACCCTTAGGATACTACCATAGGAGATGGAGAGGAAGCTCATGTCGATAATAAGGGAGAAGACTCTGAGGCTCAACCCCACCAGTTTGTTTTTGGTGATGTTGCTACAAGCCAGACCTAGCAGTGCCATGTGCTCACACGCAAAGTGGTTGATGACATTTGACTTGCAGAAATGTACCCGGGAGGCAAGGTAGATGACGGGACTTACAGTAAATACACTACGTACCAATGATGCAATAGTCAGGAGGATCACATTGTGCTTGGACATAATTTTGGAATAATGGAGCGGCCTGCAGATAGCAATATATCGATCCAATGCCATCATCAGCAGGACATTACAGTCCAGCAGGGTGGTGCAGTATATGAAGAACATCTGAATCAAACATCCAACCAGTGAGATGTGGTTTTGGTGGAAGAGGAACCCGAGGAGCATCTTAGGTACTATGGTGGTTGTGCTCAGGGTGTTCACAGCAGACATCAAGGAGATGAGAACATACATTGGAGCATGCAAGGCGCTCTTCACCCAAACTGTGTGGATGATCATGCCGTTGATGACCAGGATGACGAGATAGACTAGAGAGAACGGGATAAACAAGAGATGTCGAGATTCATGGATGCCGGGGAATCCCAACAAAATGAAGTCTCGATGAGAGTAATGCAGCATAGTTTTGTTTATGGCATCAGCCATTGCAGTAAATCCATTCAGAAGAACCAGTCACCTGTCAGGAGAAGAGGCATGAGTCCTAGGTCAGTTGTCACTTAGTTTTAGTGAAATAAGATCTTTTTATTTACAGTTGCAGAATTATTCATCCCCCAATTCTACATTCCTTTTATTTTCAAAATCTACTTAACTTCAGCTGTTTGCAAATATACAAGAACAAGTAAGTTTCTCAACACACCAGAACAAATAGTTCCTCCAAATTCCGCACTTGTAATGCAGTATCAGATTTTTTCAACCCACTGAATTAAATCCCTTAGGATTGCATGAGGTAAAGTGCTGGAGATTAGGGATGGGCGAAGTTACAGTAATAGCGAAGGTTTGATAGCATGTTAGAAATGTGACTAGAGAGTCAAGAGAGGGGTCCAAAAAGTCCCAAATAGATCGATTCACTTCTGATATTAAGACTATGGTCTAAGATTCCTTTCTAGAGATGTTCACCCTCAATTTTCTTGACTCAGAAACTCTTAACCTTCGATTCCATAGACTATTCTAAAGACCATCTTAAACTGCTTATCAATAGTTGCCTATCTCTTGAAAGAGAATATTTACATCCTGTAATATTGGCCATCCTGGAAAACTACATTCTACGATGTCTAGAAATGAAGGCGCAGGAGTTTATTCTCCTGCAGGTCTAGCTCTGAAACCTTTTTGGCAAATTAAGGAAATGTCTCCTGTACAGATTGTTCAGCCGTTCCTCAGGAGAAGCAGGATGGAGGCAATCAGATCTGTGATCTCCATTTTACAAAAAGGAAATTTAGTCACATTTAGTCAATTAGATTGATGTTTACCCTGCTATATACTGTATGTCTGCCTTATACAGATTATATATAGCTGTGCACCTAAGAGCTCATGAAGCTACCATTCACAGCTCCTTTATTTATATAGCTCCAACTTATTCTGCAGCTCTGTACATAGCTCAAAATGGTCCCTGTATCCATTAGGGCATACAGTCTAAATACGCAATCCACCTATCTGAATGTTTTGGGAGGAAACCAAGACAAACTTTCTTGAAGATTATAATAAACTGGAAAGGGCCAGCCTGTGTTCCATCAAGAACATAGAGATTCTTAGGGCTGGATAAGTGAATGAGTTTGTCAGAAACACCCTTCTCTACATGTGCAGGTAAGGACACATGAACGACTGCTGGTTGTTTGCACGGCCCTTCACTTTTATTACTGTCAGACACGTATCCCCTACTTCCACTGGGCATTGTGCAGACGACTGACCTGCATAAAGAAGATGATCAGCTTTCTGCTTTTTCCCATTGATCTGCTGATCGTTGACTCTAACTTTTGGGAACAAACCTTTCTACCAAAGTTAATTCAGGTCATAATTTACACATGTGAAAGACCCTTCAGGTCGTGTTGTAAATTTCCAAAAACATTCTTTCCATTTCTTCTTGGTGGGACATAACCTTGGTAGCTGGGGGTCTTAAGTAGGGATGATCGAACCTTGAGATTATGCAGGTTTGATCGAACTCGAACGTTCTCGAATCTGCAGCATTTGATTCCTGATGCCTTCCCGGTCCATGAGGAAGGAGGAGACAGCCCAAATACAAGCTGGAATTCCAGGATACAGCCTATTACCTAGTCTGTATCCCAGAATTCCAGGCTGTACTTGGGCTGTCTCCTCCTTCCTCACGGACTGGGAAGGCATCGGAAATCAAATGCTGCAGGTTCGAGAATGTTCGAGTTCGATCAAACCTGCAAAATCCCAAGGTTCGATCATCTCTAGTCTTAAGCCATAAATCAGCAAGTGCAGAGGTAGGTCCTCGCACCCTAGGACACTTACTTTCCCCCGAAAGAATGTTATCCGAAAGCTATGGATTCACAACCTACAGGGCTTTGAGAGGCTACGCTGTCTTTTTTTCTCTTGTTAATCACTCAACTGTCGTAACCTCTCATAAACATAAGATCCGGTATCCAGCTTCTCTGGACACAGATGTGTCTCAGCTTGGTTGGGAGGAAACCTCTCAAAATGTTCTGATTTAGCAATGTTATCCGAACTCGAATGCTCAGCATTTGATTCCCTACCGCTGCAGAAGTTGAATGTGAGGAAAACATGGATACAGCCATAGACCATAGACTGTATGAATGTTTTCCAGGACTCCATAGGATGGCATCTAACTTTTGCAGCCATGGTCAGTCTAATATAGAGCGTTTGGGTTTGGGAAACTGTCACATTCTGACAGGTTTGTTCAACAGTAGTTAGGAGGAATATACAGTGCAGGTCTGTGCTGTGTACATGAGCTTTAACCATCGACTAGTTTTCCTCATCACAAATACTGTGTCATTTCCCCAATAATAAAACATTCTGGAATGCTAAAATTGTACATGGTAAAAAAGTGACCGACCTGGGAGGGTTGTAGTCCCGGCATTGATGCTTGTTACTCGGCACATGAAGTCGGTAACAAGTTTATATGTGTTTTGTGTGCGGAGACGTCTCCTGCGGGATTGTGACGTTTCCTCTCACTTGTGTTTTATCTTCCCTGTGTAGGTTTTCACTGATGTATTACATGATACAGAGGGGACACACAGGACATGGGAGACTTGCTACCACATTATATGAATTGTTAGGTTTAGAAAACCCATTTTCATAAACAGCAATAAGGAATTATAAGTTGTAGGGGGACTTTAAGATCTTTTGGCAATGTACCTAGTGGAACATTGGGGGGAGGAAGAGGTGGCAGACTGTGGGCAGGGAGCGACACTGGCCTGGACAACTTCCAGTTTAAGCAATCACACGATGTGGCAGCCCCCCAGCACCCGTCGTCCTCTTCTATCACTTATATTTCAGTCCTTATGTCTGCACTGTTTAGCTAATAGAACCATAGTGCGACAGTATAACATCATTGTGCATGCCTATGCCGAGATAACAATGTTGGTAATAGATGCAATGATGTCATTATTGTTTTGTTGGCCTGCACGGTGGTCCTGTCCTGGCATCTCATAGGCTGGAGTCTATTTGTCATGGGAATGGGGCGAGGTAAGAGTAAGGTCCCTTTTACACATCAGTAACCCTGTCTGTAATGGCAGAACCACAACATACAGACAGGATTACGGATGTGTATGAGTAACCGCCTACGTTTGCCCTGACCCATTCATTCACATGGGTGATCAGTGCCACAACTACAGGCCTCACAATGGCTTGCCTGTTTTTTCCTTCAGCACGGATTACAACCCCAACACGGATGTGTGTATGGGGTCATCGAAATGAATGCAGAGAGAATAAATTGATGCGTGAAACGGGCTTTAAAGATTGGTGTGCACTAATCTGACACCAGTACTGTGGGTGGCACTTTAGCTGTTAGGGTAGCTATTACTGAAGGAAGTCATCGTGGTGTCCTGGGTCAAATGGAAAAGATGGGAAAAGTAAATGAGCAAACCGGGTTCGGGGTCGAGTCCATCCGAACCCGAATGATCGGCAGTTGATTAGCGGGGGCTGCTGAACTTGGATAAAGCTCTAAGGTTGTCTTGAAAACATGGATACAGCCAATGACTATATCCATGTTTTCCACATAGCCTTAGGGCTTTATCCAACTTCAGCAGCCACCGCTAATCAAATGGCAAAAGTTTGGGTTCAGATGGACTCGAGCATGCTCGAGGTTCGCTCTCTCTATGAACGACCCAAACCAGAGATGATGGCACCTGTGAGTCACTGGATGTAACTGTATTATATTCTCCATATAAGAGGAGTGATTATACCTTACAGAGTGCAGCACTGGTATCAAACCCTCTAGGCAGACTGATGGTATGGGATATACTAGTATTTGTGGTACAGTAGATATAGGTGGTCATGAGGTGGGGGCCAATGTTTATATATAATATACTGGAATGGTGTGGTGGTATTTAGCGATGGTCATTGATTAGGGTTAGTTGTAGTTCTTTCATCCTGAGAATGAAGCTTCTTTCCTGCGTGGTGATGCTCTGGGCCATTGGCAGAGCAGGAAAGTTCAGCCTTGTTTTTTTTTTTTTTTCAAGTAAGTTTGGACAACCTTGCTTAGATTAGTGCAATGACAATAAGGAGAGAACCCCTTTAATTTCACATCCCTCCCTATGACCAAAGTAACATTTATGGTGTGACTCCCTTGAGAATTGTCCTTTATGTTCAAGTTCCATGTTTCCTTTTGTTATACATCTTCCTCAGCCTGTTTCTGATCTCCGTCATCCAAAATCCATAGATTATTGGGTCAGCACTTGGTGGAATTGTAAAGTTTATGAGACTAATAAGGTTCTGAACATCAAGGGCTATGTGTGATGATATTCGGTACACGAGAGAGGAAGACAAAGCACAAGTCATTACCAGTATGGTGACCAGCAGGTATGCCCCACACGTCTGCCAGGCTTTCTCGCGCTCTCTTCCGACAATTGTCTTTCTCACAGAGCTCAGAATGCTCAGATAACAAGCCACGATACAGATCCCATCCATTGCCGTAACCAGGATCCTGACCCACAGCCCTGCAGCTTGTACCCTGGAGATATCTCCACACGCAAGGTTCAGGAGACTCATGTTCTCACAAGCAAAGTTGAAGATTATGTTGGATCTACAAAACTGAACTGTCAAGGCAAATAAAACAATCAGAGATGCCAAGAAGAGACTTCGGGCTAATCCATACAAGAGCAGCCATGCCAGTGTATGTGTAGTTACAATGTGGTGGTAACGTAGAGGCAGTATTATGGCTACATATCGGTCCAACCCCATCAGAACCAATAAATGAGACTCATAGCTGCCGGCTATATACATAAAGAACATTTGTATGAGGCAGCCGGGCAGTGTTATCTGGTTCACGTCAAATATTAATCCAAAGAGGAACTTTGGCATGATCATATTGGTGTATGTGATATTGGTGAAAAATAGAAGAGAGACGACAATGTACATGGGGATATGGAGAGTCTTGTCTGCCAGGATTGTATATGTTATGACTCCGTTACTCATCAGACTGATCAAGTAGATGAAGAGAAAAGGGAGGATGAGGGTGGATCTGTAGTGTGATACCCCAGGGAAGCCTTGGAGAATGAAAATCTGGTGTGAAAAACTAAGATTCACCCCTGCGTCCATTATGGTTTCTGGGAAAATGTTGTAAAATCTACAGAAGAAAAGGGAATCCATTAGGACCAAGGATGGACATACAGACAAACCACACAGCTGCTGTCGATAGAAGGCATAGTTCTGGTTGGGTCTATCCAGTTTGCTGTAAGGTGGTTAGATGAGAGGAACCGGCAATGATGGAATTATTGATGACACAGGTGATGGCAGGGATGAAGGAGAAGATGACGAACAGGAACAAACTACATAGAACTGACCCTAGCTAACTATTCCTAATCATTCCCTAGAGCTATCTTTCCCTGAACTCCAACCTACCACCAGACACAGCTAAGCTATACTGTCTCTGCAAATCTGACAGGCAGTAGAACCCAGACACAAGGCTGAGCAGAAAACTGTAAGGGCCCGATTACATGGAGAGATAATCGTCCAAATCAGGCAGATTCAGCCGATTATTGGTCAGTCAAACAGAGGGAACGATCAGCTGATCGTTTCTTTAGGTCCAGACCTAAAGTCATCGGGTGGCGGGCTCGCATTGCTACATGTAACAGCGATGCGTGGCCAACGGCTAACGATTGAATAAACTGTTTATCCATTACCTGTCCTCCCTCCCGGTCTTCTCCTGTCCTCTGCTTGCTTCTGGGCACCGTGTGCTGCAGCTTCTCTGAGCTGACTGTCCCCTCAGCCAATCACTCGCCGTGACCGCCATGGCCTGTCAGCTGAGAGAAGGTACTGGGAAGCTGGAGAAACTGTGAGCGTGGACAGGTAATGTATGAACCGTTTAGACCAAGAACTGCATGGACATTGCTAACAATGTCCGTGCAGCCCTAACTAAACGCTAATCGAGCTGTGTAATAGCAGATCGGCGCTTGTTTACATTATTGATCGAGCCGTCATCGGCCCATCGAATTGGGCCCTAACCCAGGAGCCTGCAACCAATAAACTAACCAGCTGGACTACACAAAGCAAAACCAAGAACAAATAGAAAAACAAGAAAGAAAACTAGGAAGAAATACTAGAGACCATTAAAACACACAGTGGTGACTATAATCTGTATCTGCACAGGCCAGAGGCAAACTAATAGGGTCTCTGCTTTAACATGCTGACAATGAAAAGCAGAATAGGAGGGAGATTCCTGATACTCGTAACATTGCTGGTCTGAACCTGTCCTCTGGGATCCTCTCTCCTTACGATCCTCTTCCAGTCCGGGCGTTGGTTAAACATCTGTAGGAGACAATATTGCTCCCAACCTAGCTGATGACATTTGTGAATGATAAGTGGTCAGTGTTAATGGTGAGAGGACCCTTGGTATAAAGGCATTGACATACCTCCAAACTTTTTGGATGGCCAAAGAGGGACACTTTGGCCATCCAAAGGGACACATTCGCATTCTACACTCACAAGTCCCATTCACACATCAGTAACCCTGTCTGTTAAAAAGGACCCGCAACTGCGGACAGGATTACGAATCTGTTTCAGTAACTGTCCGCATTTTCAGGGACCGACTGTCAAATAGGTGACATGAACGCACATGTATCCGTAACACCTACAGATGTGTGTATGGGTCCATATGAACTGCATGTGTAAAATGATGTGTGAAAGGGGCCATAATGTCACATGATTCATCTGAATATATAACAACCTTTAGGATCCAACATGCACCACATAACGGAATAATCTGCACATTTGGGTCTATTATACAGTAAGGAACAAGACACTTTCTAGAGCAACATAGAAAGTTTATTATTTCTAATTCCTAAGTCAAAAAGAAGGACATGTAAGGGGCAGAGAAGGACAGAGGGAAATAGGTCAAAAGTAGGGACTGTCCCTCCTAAAGAGGGACACTTGGGAGGTATGGCCATTGATACCACGCTGGAACACCACGTATGACATACTGAAGAGCAGACACTCACATGCCAGGGTGGGCGCAGTGCTTAGTAATACAGTTGCATAAAGACAGGTTAAGGGTACGTGTAGTGCACCATGCTGGCTTGAAGTCTATTAGTTAAATCCACACCATTAAATCAGAGACATGTCAAAAAAACTGGATTGGCCAGGATGGTGTTGGTCCGAACTCCCCTGATGAGAGCCCCCCAATGCCATTGCCGCCTTGGCCTCCCCCAATGTCACTGCCGCCACGGCCTCCCCCAATGTCACTGCCGCCACGGCCTCCCCCAATGTCACTGCCGCCACGGCCTCCCCCAATGCCACTGCCCCCATGGGCTCTTCCAATGTCACTGCCACCATGGCCTCCCCCAATGTCACTGCCGCCACTGCCTCCCCCAGTGTCACCTCCGCCACGGCCTCCCCCAATGCCACTGCCGCCATGGCCTCCCCCAATGTCACTGCTGCCATGGCCTCCCCCAATATCACTGCCACCACTGCCTCTTCCAATATCACTGCCACCATGGCCTCTTCCAATGTCACTGCTGTTGTGGCCTCCCCCAATGTCACTGCAACCACGGCCTCCACCAATGTCACTGCTGCCGTGGCCCCCCCCCCAACGTCACTGCTGCCATGGCCTCCCCATGTGAAGCATGCACATAATAGCAGGCCGCACGCTCACCTCACTGCTGGGCACCATGCTCTTGCAGGCTGAGCTGAGAGCGACCATTTATCCTTCTTCCCAGATTCCCTGGTGACCTCCACTCAGTAGTCAGGTGACTCTCCATACTCCTGGGAACAGGGATAATGGAAGTTATGTGTGTAGAGCTGAATGTACTGTCATCTGAATAATGAAGAATAAGATATATATCAGATGCCATGAGAGGCTGAAGTAGACCTTATACTCCATAAACTCCAAAATTTATATGTACACCAATTGGTGATAAGATAAACCCTTCCTAATATCATGTGGGACCCATAGAGTCAGTAAAACCTTGGATTACAAGGACTCAGATCCCAGTGTGGATAATTAATAGTTAGGGGTGACCAGTTCTATCCAAGAGGCTCCCGACTATAAATATTCTGAAGAATTTTATTCCTGGTTACTGGTTAAGAGAACTGATTTCCTTTGTCAGCAGGGATAGCGGTGTGGATACAAGTGTCTTATTGCAATCCAGGTCTACACCCCATGTTTTAAGACGATGATTATCTGACAGTGTGTATGTTGGCTGATCGATGCCTTTCAACATGAGCGACCAGTAATTGTCCAATATACGGTCAATAACCATTTGGTGTAGTAGGACCCTTATACCTGTGATCCATTACATGGTTCTGGAACTACATTGCTTAGCTTGCCCACAGTTGCCCTATTCCGCTGACACCATCTGCATGTAGTGTCCCACCAGGCTGTCAAGCTGGATCCTGCCCTGTGTATAGCAAATGCACCAAGTATGATCAGGCAAAGGGAACAGACAATGTGGTCAGATAGGACAGATGGTTGGTTCTCCCGATGTCGCAAAACTACAACTCCTATAGTAACATAGTTAATAAGGTTTAAAAAAGACAAGAGTCCATCAACTTCAACCTATAGAAACCTTACTGTGCTGATCCAGGGGAAGGCGAATACCCTTATGTGGCAGATGTCAGTTGCTCCATCACAGGGAGAAAAATTCCTTCCCGACTCCAAAAAGGCAGAATAACCCCGGAACCAGCGTAATGACAGGTGGTCAATGCAATTGTAGTTGTAGCTGTGCAATAGGTAGCATGCCACAGGTTGGTTCCACTGCTATAAACCATGGAGAATGACTGGGAAAAAAAGGCGATCCATCCCATACACGTACAAAGACTTCTAAGGAATGCTTGGCCTGGCCAAGTGCATTGAATCGAAGAACTGGCGTTAAAACACTGACACACATCAGGTGGCGACCTATTTCCTTGAGAACAAAAGCATTGGTGGATGAAGTCCAACAGGTCTGATGCTTTTCTTCCCTGACGTTTGCCATCTGTTGTGAATTGGGGGTCCCTGTAAACATTAGATGGCCAGCCAGTCCCACCTAAAATAATGGGATTGGCCGACACATGTCGAATTTGTAGGGACAGCTTTGGTTTAAGGTCTTCTGATGTCGCAATTGAAAGTTGTAAGAAAGATTGTATGGTGCCTGAAGTTGAAGACTCAGACTCATTCTACGAAAGACTGTGCCCAAGAGCCATCTTAAATCGTCACCTGTACGGCCTTTTACCTGTTTGTAAATATTGTTTTCTGTTCATATATTTTTATGAGACGAATTCTGATCTCCTTGGATCTCAGGCCATAAATCAGGGGGTTGATCAGGGCAGGGACTAGTAGGTAGATGGCAGTCAAAAGATTGTGTATGTCTTGAGACACTGATCGGGACACTCTGTAGACGATCGATGATGACAGACGGAAGAAGTAGACGATCAGGATGACCAGGATGTGTGTCCCACATGTATGTAGAGACTTGTGTCTTGAAGCATCATTGGAGATGGTCAGTGCTACCTTCATGATGCTGCTGTATGAGATGGATAGGAAGCTCATGTCTATTATAAGGTCGACAATTCTAATAATCAACCCCATTATTTTATTTTTGGAGATACTGCTACAGGCCAGACCTAGCAGTGCCATGTGCTCACACGCAAAGTGAGTGATGATGTTTGACTTGCAGAACTGTACCCGGGAGGCAAGGTAGATGACAGGACTTACAGTAAATACACTACGTACCAATGACGCAATAGTCAGGAGGACCACATTGTGCTTGGACATAATTTTGGAATAATGGAGCGGCCTGCAGATAGCAATATATCGATCCAGCGCCATCATGAGCAGGATATTACAGTCCAGAAGGGTGGTGCAGTATATGAAGAACATCTGAATCAAACATCCAACCAGCGAGATGTGATTCTGGTGGAAGAGGAACCCGAGGAGCATCTTTGGTACTATGGTGGTTGTGCTGCAGATGTTCACAGCAGACATCAAGGAGATGAGAACATACATTGGAGCATGCAGGGCGCTCTCCACCCGCACTGTGTGGATGATCATGCCGTTGGTGACCAGGATAACGAGATAGATGAAAAAGAAAGGGATAAACAAGGGGCGTCGAGATTCATGGAGGTCGGGGAATCCTAACAGGATGAAGTCCCGATGAGAGTAATTGACCATAGAGTTGTTTATGGCATCAGCCATTGCAGTAGATCCATTCAGAAGAACCAGTCACCTGTCAGGAGAAGAGGCAGGAGTCTTAGGTCATCTCTTTTTGTCTCTGTGTATTGAGGCACGGTGCAATACATTATATTATATACAATCCAAGAGTAATTCCTGCGACTTACAGTCCATAGAACATTACCAACATGTGGATCCTGTAATAACATGTAAGCAGATCTTTTCTGCAGCTTTCTGCAATCAACAATTTACCCATAATTCACACTAATGTGGTATTCTTACAACACAGTAAGTCATCAAAACAACCAAGTGTATTTTTGGCACCCACAAGGATGGTGAACATTATACCGCAGGCTAGCTGAGAGTAGTTGTATTATGTCAGGTAGGTGGAGGGTCCGATAGCCTGGCAGATGCGAGTTACCCCATATATAGTGTAGTGGTTATGCAGAGCAATCCTCAGGTTTTAAATCCCTGAGATTCTTGAGCTTGGCTCTAGGCTGGGTTTAGAGGCTCTGAAGTGGCAAAAACTTCTCTTTTTTTGTCTTTACCCTTCAGAGGGGGGGTGGCAAGGTGGGGAGGAGGTGTGGCCTCTTCCTGTGCCTGATTTACAATGATTTATGGCCCACTTGCTGGTGTAATTCATGGCCGAAGGCTACACCTGCTGAGGAGCAGTTGTAAATTTCTGTTCCTGCCATACAGCAGGCGCAGGTCAGGCCGGTTGCAATCCGGTGGGGTAATTGGGTCTGGGGCCCAATTTAAGACCAGCATACGAGTACACAGGTCTTCATAAATGTCCCCCTTTGTGTTTGTTCTTATCTGGAATAAGACCAGTGGTGGAAGGACCTGTCAGATGGTTTAGGGGGACTCCCATGACTATGGGGAATTTATTTTTTTTGCGCAGGTGTCAGTTATTATGCACAGAATGTATTAGGCGCAGGTGTTTTGGTACATACCCCTCTCTATCTGCATATCTAAAACCTCTATGTATATATTTTACACCAACCGTATAGACCTGACCGTTTTGTGTCTCACATGTAGCACTAAGCCCCATCAGTTCTGGAGGCCAACAGTATCTACTCTGCTATATATGTCAAATCTAAGAAGAAGAAACAAATTTTTTTTTTTGTGTAAAATTGGCCAACTCTGCTCTTCGTGTGCTCTTATATTGCCTTGTGATATCCCACCATTAAATTTATGGGTGAATTCTGGAAACAACGTCAATGACTGAATCCCACAGATCAATCTCCGGCTCAGAAAAAGCAATAATATATATAAATAGCAAAAAATACAAATGACTAAAAATTAAAAAAACAAGTTAGAATGTTTTTAAAACTATAAAATAGAATAAAGGACAGAATACATTGAAAAGAAAGATTTCCTCTTGTGCTGGTTGTGTGACTGTGTCAGTGCACATTGTGTCCGACCTGTGAGGCTTGGAGTCCCGGCATCAGTGCTTGTTACTCAGAACAGGAAGGAGATAACAAGTTTATATGTGTTCTCCTGCGGGATTGTGATGTTTTCTCTCACTTGTGACCTCGGTTTTATCCTCTCTGTGTGGATTTTGAGTTATCTCTGCAGGCGACATAGGGGACACACAGGACACGGGAGATCTGCTTGTGCTTCTTTAGGTTAGAAAACAAGTTTCATAAACTCTGTAGGGGGCAAATAGGGCATATGGCCCAGCAGTAATGAAGACTGGGGTCAGAGGGCACCGGCCTGACTTTACTGTCAGTGTAAAGGTCCTCCTACATGGAACAACTGATGTGTGAGAAAGCCTTATGTTGTTAGAATTTAAAGGGGAATTTAAAGCGATTTTTTTTTTTCAAACCAACTGGTGTCAGAAAGTTTTATATAGATTTAGTAATTTACTTCTATTAAAAAAAATCCTGCATGTATGTCCTGCAGGAAGTGGTGTGTTCTCTCCAGTGTGACACAGTGCTCTCTGCTGCCACCTCTGTCCATGTCAGGAACTGTCCAGATCAGTAGCAAATCCCCATAGAAAACCTCTCCTGCTCTGGACAGTACCTGACATGGACAGAGGTGGCAGCAGAGAGCACTGTGTCAGAGAATACACCACCCAGTAAAATCCCAGTAAAATAAATAAAATGACTTTACTGACAGTCTCTTAGGATACAGGATAGCTTGGCAATAGATAATTCCTGTTAGACTTGTGTTCACTGGATTTGTGCTGGGAGATACTTTAAGTGCTGAGGTAGCATAGTGGTACTTGTGCAGCTTAGTGTTGAGCAGTGAAGAGGAGTTTGTCGTGACCCAACCGAGGGTAGTAGTGTGCTCTGACGGCACTTGAAAGAGAGATACTTGAGAGAAAAATTCTTGTGGCCGTGTTTCATCTAACCACCCTCTGCCCTGCAGTCTCGGGGTACCCATCCTATCAGGGTGACAAAAGCCCCAGTGTTGGTTACCTGAGATTAGCTAAGTATCCGAAATTATCCAGTGTCACCTGGGCTGCGAGAGAGTACGTACACCTTTGTTACAGTTGCTTTGCTCTATCCGGGTCAGTTCCTCTGTCCTAGGATACCGCCCTGCACTGTTTAGAGAGGTTTAAAGCATGGGCTGAGGTGATCTCTGACTTGTCCTCCTTTTGGGGTCTAACACTGCATTGGTCAGCACAGACCAGGTGGTACTTAAACAGTAACCCTTTAGTAGCTACAGCTGTGCAACACAAAAGAGTTTAAACATAATACTGGCACCTAGTGGTGAAACTAAAGAATGCACCTTCATCACCACTGAAAGGATAACTTTGTGACAGGTGCCATATAAGGAACACCCGTGGTGGGACACCACAAACCCATTATTTCAATAAGGACTGTAATGCTTCATTCCCCCTGTGGTGGCTCCACAATGATGCAAAAGACCGCTTACAGGGGAGGCTAGGGGCTCTATGTTCAGCTTATTGTTGAGTGGAGGACCTCTTTTATACTCTGTTTCTCAAAACCTAAGCCCTGCCCCAAAAATAAGCCCTAGTTACAGTGAGCGCTTCCAGCACTAGGTTATGTCACATGAGGTCACAGAGACGGAGAATGGGCATACCATAGTTCCCAACCATTCTGCACAAGTCCCCCGCCACCTCCCACCATGGCAGGGCAAAATTCACTTACCCTCTTCTGCTTCCTGAGTCTGCATTTTCAGGCTAAATTGATGAAGAGATTCGCTTATGCTCAACTGGTATACTGAATAGTTAAGAGTACAAGCGAGTACTCAAAGTGAGTTATTGAAAAAAAACAAAAAAAAAAGCTACTCCATACAAGAGTACAAGAAAGTTATGGTGGAGGATCAGCAAGCCAAAATCTTACTGCTTTCTGCAGGGAAAACAAGACCGACCCAAAAAATTAACCCTAGAGAAAAAAAAGTAATATAAGACCCTGTCTTATTTTTGGAGAAACACAATATTACTCCCCCCGTTACCAACGTGATATTTTATTGTTATAAACATTGTCCTTGCATTATGTGAATGACCCTTTCGTCATTGAGAACGATCCCTTACACTCAAGGACCATGCTACCTTTTGGTATACATCTTCCTTAGCCTGTCCCTGATCTCGCTCATCCATAGTCCATAAATTATTGGGTCAGCACATGATGGGATTGCAAAATTCATAAGACTAATAAAGTTCTGAACGTCAGGAGGAACAAGTGACGACATTCTGTACACGACAGAGGAAGACGCACCACAGGAGAACGTCAGTATGGTGACCAGCAGATGCGAGCTGCATGTCCTCCAGGCCTTTTTTCGCCCTCTTCCCACAATTGTCTTCCTCACAGAGCTCACAATGTTTAGATAAGAGGCCAGGATACAAATCCCATCCATTGTGGTAACAACGATCCTGGCCCATAGTCCTACAGCTTGTACTTTGGAGATATCTCCACACGCAAGGTTCAGAAGACTCATGTTCTCACAAGCAAAGTTCATGATGAGGTTGGATCTACAAAACTGAACTTTTAGGTTGAAAAAAACAACCAGAGATGCCAAGAAGAAACTTCGGACAAATCCGTACAAAAGGAGCCATGTCACTGTATGCATAGACACAATGTGGTGGTAATGTAAAGGCAGTATAATGGCTACATATCTGTCCAACCCCATCAGCACCAGTAAATGAGACTCATAGCTGCCGGCTAGATATATAACAAACATTTGTACGAGGCAGCCGGGCAGTGTTATCTGGTTCACGTCAACTATTAACCCAAGGAGGAACTTTGGCATGATCGTGTTGGTGTATGCGATATTGGTGAGGAATAGAAGAGAGATGAGAATGTACATTGGGGAATGGAGAGTCTTGTCTGACAGGATTGTATATGTCATCACTCCATTACTCATCGAACTGATCAAATAGATGGAGAGAAATGGGATGATGAGGCTGGATCTGAAGTGTGATACCCCAGGGAAACCTCGGAGAATGAAAATCTGTACTGAAGAAGTGGAGTTCAGCCCCTCATCTGCCATAGTGAAATCTGTGAAAGAAAGAGGAACCCATTAATATCATAAAGAGACACTTAGGTTCTAGTGGACCCATAGATGTTAGTTTTCCAAAGTTATTGTCCCTTCAAGAACATCTAATATCTGGCACTTCCCGATTTCTAACTCAATTCTAGTTATGTGGCCAGAAGATCCACCACTACTCTGTACAGCTCAGCCGCAGGAAACCAACAGGAGGACCCATAACTCCACTCCCGTTTAGCTTTACACATGGCCACGATACCTGGCAGTTTAATTGGCTGCCAAAATATAATATTGGTCTCAAAATGGCCAGAAAATCAAAGGCTCCAAATCTGACCCTATCTTACTTAATATTGGCAATGTGAATGGATAGCAGCGTCAGTGGAGAGGGCGATCAGTGGAGAAGGTGCTGCCCACATCGGAGGAGCCTTCATCCTCTTTAGGAGTACCAAGTCTCACCTCCTTCCCCTGAGGTTATAGCTTCCCTATAAGAGAAGAGAGCTCAGTGCCCCGTGTAGGCTCCCCACCATAAATGTTTCTAGATGGGATTAGGCCCCATGGAAATGATGTATACAGGACACAGTATGCAGGAACAATGGATTTTTATTCTCGCTTGTGTAGAACCACAACAAGCTTAACAGTTGAGGTGGTGGTGGTGATGGGGGTTGGGTGAGGCTATAGTCTTTCTCGTATAGTCTCATAGACGTGAGCACAATTGGTTTGTCCATAAGGGATAGGAATATATATGTGTCCAGTGTATTTCTGCAGGAGAACTACAGACCTGAGAGATGCTTCTGGCACACTATACAGTCCTGGCTTCCTTGCGGGCTTCTTAGGGCCCTATTCCACGGGACAATTAGTGTTCGCATAATCGTTAACGATAAACAATCCAAACGACCGCTATTGCAAAAGACCTGAGATCGTTAACCCATTTACATGGAACGATAATCGTTATTTATGATCGTTCTTGCGGTCGTCTGGTCATCGCTTTTGCGAACGACCAAACTGCGAACGACCAAACCATGTCTTATTCAATGCGAATGATTTGCGAACTAGCAACGATAAAAATAGGTCCAGGTCTTATTAAACGATCAACGATTTCTCGTTCAGTCGTTAATCGTTAACTGCTATTCAACCAAACGACTATTGTTTAGATTCTAATGATTTAACGATAATCTGAACTATAATCGTCCCGTGGAATAGGGCCCTTAGACTCACCAGAATCTCGCTTTCTCTCGTGAGTGACCCCTCTAGGTCTCATCTTTCACTTTCTTTCTCCACCCTCTTATAGCAGTATTTTAGGATACTCTCTGACTTCAGTCTTTCTTATCCTTTCCTTCAGCGCCTCGGCATAAATCCTGTTGTTTGTAGGGAGGGCATTCTTGGTGTCTCCATATCTGTCAGTCTGGTCTCCTGCACTGAATACACCTGCAACAGTGACCAGTGTGACCTCGTCTCTCAAAACTTTTATAACTTAGGGTGCAACCCCCTGATGTGTGTGCGAACAGTCAGGTGATCACCTTCCAAAAGCTTCAGGAGCCACATTTACCGACCAGGACCTCCAGTATCATGGGTGCCACCTGCAGGCAGGGGGAATCAGCTTGGACAACAAGGTACATAATGTAGATTAACATAGAGGATCCTATACTTCTGGAGTCTTCTAGCAACTTCCAGCCTGTTAAAGAAAGAGAACACACATGAAATGTACCTAATAATAATAATGCTTTTATTTGTATAGCTCACACAGATTCCGCAGCACTTTACATAGTTTTTGCCAATTATTGCTCCCTGTCCCCATTAGGGCTCACAATCTAAATTCACCTATTAGTATGTTTTATCTACAATATTCAGTGCAACAACCATGTAGGTGATACACCCGTCCCTGTACAGAGGCGACCTCCACCTTCCTAAAGACATAGCCCACTATCTGTTCGATAACCAATAGAAGCCATTAAGGAGACCTCTAACAAGTCCGGTGGGCTCCTCCTTAGCCTTACATTTTGAGCAGACCTGGACCTTGGCTCACCCGCAGAGTCTCTCACTAGTCACCCCTCCAGGTCTCATCTCTCACTCTCTCTCTCTTTGTCCCCTCTGACCTTAGTTACCCTCTCAGCCCTTCTTCAGCCCACCGGAGTGTTTCCCATTGGATGACTAGGCCCAGACCTCGGCACACTCTCACAGCTGTTCCCAGCACCTCTCTCACACTAGTTGCCCCTTCAGGTCTAGTCTCTATTTGTTTTCTCTCTGTCCTCTCACAGTGGTCAGCCAGGCTCCTCAGTGATCTCAGTCTCCCTCTCAACCCTTCTTCAGCCCACCAGCGTGTTCCTCATTGATTGACTAGGCCCAGACCTTGGCGCACTCTCACAGCTGTTCTCAGGATCTTTCTGTCTCACTAGAGACCCCTTCAGGTCTAATTTCTCTTTTTTTTAAATCTCTGTCCTCTAAGGGTGGTAAGCCAGTCTCCTTAGTGACTTTAGTCTCCCTCTCAGCCCTTCTTTAGCCCACCGGTGTGTTTCTCATTGGCTGACTAGTTCCAGACCTTGGCGCACCCTCACAGCTGTTCCCAGCATCTCTCTCTTTCATACTACCCCCCTCCAGGTCTTGTCTCTCGCTTTCTCTCTCTCTTCCCAGACCTCAGTCTCCCTCTCAGCCCTTCTCCAGCCCACCAGCCAGTTTCTCACTGGTTTACTAGGCCCACACACTTATAGGGATGGGCTACAGCTCTGCCTACAGACTCGTTTAACGTTGTAACGTCCATTGTTTTAGTCACTTCGAAGCACTAGGTATTGCCCCCTCTGACCGAGACCCCCTCCTCTATAGGATGTCACCCCCTCCTAATAAGGGAATGGTGACTGCTCTGAGAGTAAGGTTCCCCAGTTTACACTGTACATGACGGGGTGCCTGGACTACACGGGGGACATTGTATAAAATGGTCCAGCATCATCACATACACGGTAAAATAACATTGGTAACAGTCTAAAACATTATACAGTTTGTGATGGGCGAGTGCTCAGTCCCTCACTGTCACATATATAGGAGACAGCTCCCGACCTGAATAGTGCTTATGGGGGGATTCGTGTCTGCACTCACCTGCTATAGTGTGTCAGTCACACGGCCGTGTTGCATTGCTCAACCAGCTGTGACGTTAAGCCCATTAGAAGCCCCCAATCTCTGCTGACAAGGCCTCCCCACCCCCTCATGTATCTGCTGTATGGCCTGCACATGGCTGACGGCACGCTCACCGCCCTGCTCTGGAGAAACCTCTGGTCCAGCGTCTGACAACCATTTATCCTTCCATGTAGATTCCCCGGTGACCTCTACTAATTAAGTACGCTCGTTAGTAACCCTCGCTGTGAGTCCTATGGCTCCGCCCACCGCTACGTTCCGTCTCCCCTTCCGGGAGTTATTAGCACCAGGTGTTACTATGACCTGTAATAATTGAGTTTATACAATGACATATCTGTGACTGGGACGGGTGACCCAATGGTGGCCATGTAGATTATCACCCATACACTCCTTCTGTTTAGTGGGATTTCTATCAGTGTCACTGAGTAATTCTGGTTCATCGTCCACTACACGGCCCACGTGGGCCTATTGTAGCTACATAGGAATATGGGGGTAAGCTGAGGGAATACCATGAGGGTCGGGGTGACACCATGAGACTGTGGAGACGTCTAGAGAAGATGTCAGAGAGTGAATCTAAGAGGGACTGTGGTGGACTGGGGCCCATGGCTCCATATCATATCAGGGGGGTCTGGCTGCTCGAGGGGCCACATAGAAGCCTAAGAGACCTGTGAGAGGTAGGGGAAGCATCTATAGGGATCACAGATCAATTCTGTGTGTGGCCCCCTGGAGGCGAGTAGCGATGCCGTATACATCTCCACTTACTGACTACATTCACTGGGCCGACGCTCTTCACCCAGCCCAGAATATGGGTACCACCAAACCGAACAAATCAGCTATCTGACTCATGCTGCGTTTCCACGGAACGATTATCGTGCGAATTCGAACGACAAACGTACGTGTAAACGATGCGAACAATCAAACGACGAACGAGAAATCGTTCATTTTGATCTTACAACATGTTCTAAAATCGTCGTTCGTTGTCCGCAAAAACTTTGCAGATCGTTCAGTGTAAACAGTTGTTCGCCGATTTAACCAATGTGCGAGATAGGCTTAAGTGATCGCAAAACGAATTTCCGTACGATATATTGTACCATCTAAACACTGACCGTTATGAAAAAAAATCGTTACTCCGACATCGTTAATCGTACGATCGGGCCAATTATCGTTTCGTGTAAACGCAGCATCAGTCTGATGGTCGCCTCAAGTCAATCCACCCCAAACTAAGGGCCCTATTCCACGGACCGATGGGGACCCGATCAACGATGTAAACGAGCGCCGATTTGCTAGATCGCCGCTCGTTTACTGGGTTTATTCCACGGCCCGATGATCGTTGAGCGAGGGCTGCAGGGACATCGTTATCGATGTCCTTGCAGCCCTTGCAGCATACATTACCGGGCCGGTCCCGGCCTGTTATTGGCTGAGCGCTCCGTCAGCTGACAGGCCACTCTGAAGCTAGAGTGCGCGGGACCTGGGGAGGAAGACAGAGCGGAGGAGAAGACGGTAGACCTGACAGGTAATGTATTGTGCTTCTCAAGTCTTTGGTCGCCGCCGCGCACCGCTATTCCACCGTAGCGAGTGGTGGGGGAACAATGATTTTAGGTTTCTCCCTAAATGAACGATCAGCCGATGACATGATCATCGGCTGATCGTTCTCTCTATTCCACCGAGCGATAGTCGGATGATTATCGTTCCTGTGGAATAGGGCCCTATTTTCATGGGTCTCGGCATCTGCAGTTGTGGCTGAAGTGGCCGGGACGTCTCCAGTGCCCCCTGCAAGAGCTAAACACTTCAGGGGGTCAGAGGGATCAAATCCGTGCTGGGGAGGGAGATCCATTACAGCTGAGTGGTTCTCCCATAGAGGTGGTGTCACTCATGGACATCAGGACGCTTTTCAGCAGTTTGCTCTACAGCAGCTCTTATGATCCTTGGGTCCACATTACCTGGTCCCCAGTTGTTCTTCCTTGGACACATTTGGTCACCACCCAAGAAAACTGGCTGCTCTGGAGATGCTCTGACCTCACATCCCTCACAGTTCTCCATTGTTCCTGCTTACAACAAGAACTTACCGGCCCCAAGTCCTGATATCCCCCCCCCCCCCACATCACCAGATATCAGTATTACTACCCCCCACCAGATATCAGTGTTACTCCCCCTCCCCTATCACCAGATATCGGTGTTACTCCCCTCCCCTATCACCAGATATCGGTGTTACTCCCCCTCCCCTATCACCAGATATCGGTGTTACTCCCCTCCCCTATCACCAGATATCGGTGTTACTCCCCTCCCCTATCACCAGATATCGGTGTTACTCCCCTCCCCTATCACCAGATATCGGTGTTACTCCCCCTCCCCATCACCAGATATCAGTATAACTCCCTGCGATGCCCTGACCCGTGAGGGCCACTCCGCAGTGCAGGTGTTACTAGCAGGCAGGAACTGGGGCAGCTGCAGGGTATAGAGTTGTCACAGTACTGGAACGAGGGTGGCACAGCTGTAGGCCGGTCTGCAGTACTATGTGGGATACTGGGCATGCGATTCTTCGCTGTACCTAGTCGGGGCACCAGATAAGGGACACCAATGCCAGGGCTCAGTAACAGCGGTGGTTACAAGTTTATTGTAACTGAGGTAACTGGTAGCAACAGTCTCTTCCGGATGCAACCGGGTATATAGCAGGTTTAAACAGACAGAGCAAAGGTGGTGCTGCATAGGCTGAGGTGAAGCGTGCCGGATGATGGAAGTAGTAGTGAGAGAGGAATAGAGAGGCTGGGTGGATTAGAGTACTTGCGGTGAATATCTTGAGTTGATGAGGAGATAGAAAGCAGGAACGACACCCAGATGAGAGGGTACTCCGGGCACTTGAGCAGGCGGACAGCCAGGAACTGTTACAGCAGAGCACCGGGTCCACTCTTCTGAAGGTGAAGAGGGACACACACACAACCTCCTTGCTTGGGAGCAGGGGCCGGAGCCTGTTCTGGGGCACTGCATACCTCCCTAGCAAGTTTGAGCCGACCTCAGCGAATCTCGAGGGGTACATGAATGGACTGGACAATTAGACAACAGGAATGAATGGTGACTGTGAGTGTTGAAGTGTGTGTTTCCCACGCTCAAGGCACAGGTGACAAAGTGACACCTAAAAGCGCCCCCCCCCCAAAAAAAAAACAACAAAAAAACAAAAAAAAAACAGTTCAGTGACTCACAGGCGATGTCTTCTTTGATCTGAGGCATCACTTTCCCTTTTCCTCTCCATCTGGCCCAGTCCACCATGATGATTTCTTGCAGCAACAATTCATCTCTTGTGAACCTGCCAGACAAACATCTTAGGTTCCGCACTTTTACAACTTCCACTTCTTTTGTGTCTTGTGCAGTAAAGTCAGTAGGTATGTGAGTTGCCTCCTGTATGTAGGATCCCCTGCTGTGCCTCCATATAGTAATAATCCCTCTTTGCCCCCCCCCCCCATAGTATTAATCCTCCCTGTGCTCCCCCCATAGTAATAATCCCCCATGGTTTGTTCACATATAGTAATAAACCCACCTGTGCAGTCCCCTTAGTAATACCCCCCCCCCTGTGCTCTTCCCCCATAGTAATAAGCCCCCCTGTGCTCCCCCCCATAGTAATAAGCCCCCCTGTGCTCCACCACCCATAGTAATAAGCCCCCCTGTGCTCCCCCACCCATAGTAATAAGCCCCCCTGTGCTCCCCCACCCATAGTAATAAGCCCCCCTGTGCTCCCCCACCCATAGTAATAAGCCCCCCTGTGCTCCTCCACCCATAGTAATAAGCCTCCCTGTGCTCCCCCACCCATAGTAATAAGCCCCCCTGTGCTCCCCCACCCATAGTAGTAAGATCCCCTGTGCTCCCCCACCCATAGTAGTAAGCCCCCCTGTGCTACCCCACCCATAATAGTAAGCCCCCCTGTGCTCCCCCACCCATAGTAATAAGCCCCCCTGTGCTCCCCCACCCATAGTAATAAGCCCCCCTGTGCTCCCCCACCCATAGTAATAAGCCCCCCTGTGCTCCCCCACCCATAGTAATAAGCCCCCCTGTGCTCCCCCACCCATAGTAATAAGCCCCCCTGTGCTCCCCCACCCATAGTAATAAGCCCCCCTGTGCTCCCCCACCCATAGTAATAAGCCCCCCTGTGCTCCCCCACCCATAGTAATAAGCCCCCCTGTGCTCCCCCACCCATAGTAATAAGCCCCCCTGTGCTCCCCCACCCATAATAGTAAGCCGCCCTGTGCTCCCCCACCCATAGTAATAAGCCCCCCTGTGCTCCCCCACCCATAGTAATAACCCTCCCATGCTTTGTCCACACAAAAAAAACAAAAACCATTATACTCACCTTGTTCCAGCATACAGCAGGTCCCTCTCTCCTCTTCTCCAGCCTGCAAGGAGCAGGCCGCCGTAACCCCTGCACACATCTTCTCTCTTCAGCAGGCGCAGTGATATGACGTCATTGCGCCTGCTCAGGGAGAAGATGTCTGCAGCGGCCTGCACAGAGCTACGGCGGGCGGCCGGGGGTGCGCGCAGCTCAGTGGAGCCACCAGCGCCCCCTAGCTGTCGGCGCCCCGTGCGGTCGCCCGGTTCGCCCGCCTCTAGAAACGGCCCTGGCAGGACTTTACTTAGGGGTGCCTAACGTACTCTGGTTACAGGTAGTTTGTGCGTGAACCATCTGACATGGAAGCCAGGACAACCTAACTGCTGGCGGGTGACCCTCAATATTCCAAACACTTAGACAGTAGGTTTTCAGTGAAATGTGTTACCCTCCTGGAGAGAGAACTGTGAAGACCTGTGTATTACCTTGGGTGTCTGTGTGAAGTGTCCTGGACACCTGAAAGAGAAAGAAGAAAATAATAAAAGCAAACATACATCTGGGTACCCTCATACACACCACTCAATCATACCACACAAGCGCTCCATAGGCCGAACACACGGAAAGGTATCCAGGGTGCAATGTGTATGGACAAGTGTAAAGGTTGAGTGTGACTATGTGTGATAACTACTATGTGGGGACAAGACAGAGGTGAACAAACACTGGAGACACAAGGAAGGGAAACACAAGAGACAACAAATACTGCGAGGTCTGGAGGAGAACTGGCTCAAATAATCCTTCCAGTTGTAGATATAATAATACTGTAATGGAAAACACAAGACTTGTTAAGAAAATACACTCCTATAAAACTAGACTTTCTCTGAGATGTATATAGGCGGACTTCTCTTACTCAGAGGAGGAGCTATCTGACTCTGACACCAGAAAAATATATATACTCTGTGACCTTTTGCTTACTCAGAGGAGGAAATACACAAATACCCTTGATAACACTGAAGTATGATACTAGAAATAAGTGCAATAATAACCTGTTGACATCACATAATCAGGCAAAAATGCTTTAGGAAGAAATGGGTTAAGCGTCTCTGTGAGGTAGAGTCTCTTTTAGGCAATAAGACCATGGTCCATGTAAAAGGCTCTGGGACAGGCACTAGAGAACCGTTTGGTAATGTGAGTGTCCATCAGCACATAGCTGGTTAATAGACAAAGTTCTTGGTCAGGAGGACCAGGCACAAACCATGAACGTTACAAAAACTTTACACAGCAAACAAAACAGGAACAGACAAACAGTTTGACCCTCTAAGGGCTTAGCTCCGGCGGGAGTCTTAATAGGAGGCCGCGGACTCCCCAGCAGGTTTCTTCTTCTTCTGCCATGGGTAGTGAACATGTGGAGAGCCAGAGGAAGAGGCATCCTTAGGGGTAGTGGTAACCACAATGCTAGGGGTTACCGTGGTGACAGGGGAAATGATAGGAGCCACATGATACGTCACTGTGGTAGTGGAAGAGGCAGCCTTAGCCACCGCAGTGGAAGCAGCAGATGGAACCGATGCGGGGGTGGAAACTGCAGCTCTGGAGACAGCCTTGAGAGATCCCAAGGCGGTAAAGTCTTGCCAGTCCTCATCCCAATCCTCTGAAGGGGTTGGCAGGAAGGGCCGTTGTACAGCCTTTTTAGGCCTAGTCACAGCTGCAGCCCAGGGACCTTTTGGGGACCCTACGAGGGTATATTCCACAATCTCCCCGGGGGTAACAGCATGGCGATTGACTAACACCAGGAGGCCGGTGTAGGAGTCCATCACTAAACCATAGCCACGCTGCTTGTCAAATTTTGTGACAGTCCCCCGTCTCCTCTCCAGAGGAGCTGCACCTGGCCAGGGTCTTTCCAATTTGCGGATGAAGAGCCGCTCGGACGCGGCATTGGACTCCAGGTATGGGGTATAGCGGTGTCCCCAGAGCGGGGCATAATCTGGGTAAGGCACTGCAGGAGGCTGTCCCGGCACTAGGCCGATCTTGGCAGGGGGTACCTCGCTGGCACTGGGAGCTGTGGTGGTTTGCCAGGCAGAAGTGGAGGCTGCAGGTACCATAGTAGCCATGGTGGAAGCGGTCTTACTGGCGGGCGGCAGTAGGGAAAGTGCCTGTCGGATCTCCTCCGCTAACTTGACAATGGCTGGCTCATCCCGGAACACCCACTGGGGTAAGGGAGGTGACTCAGGTCCCGGGAGCCGCCATGGGCTCGTAAAGCAGGAGGCCTTGGGGTTTCTTCCCGTGCTAGGGATGGGGATAGGGGCCCACGGAGTGTCACTACTCACACTCAGATCGCAGTCTGGCGAAGTGGATCCTCCAGTAGAGAAGGCCAAGTCCGAGTCACTGAAGTGGCGTAGCTCCGGAGAGAGGCTGAGGTTCGGAGAAGAGTCCTTGCTTTGTTTGCCGAGATCCGGGCTGGAGGCTCGACTGGGGCCGGCAGTGTCTGATGCGGCGGATCCCCAGCTGGAGTCGTCATCGGATGGGAGTGGGACTAGTAGGCAGGCCGGATCCAGTTTGGGCAGGCTTGCAGGCCATATTGGCAGAATAGGAGCGGCAGCCGCACACGCTCCATCCTCACGGGTCGCCATCTTGTTGCGCACTGGCGTGGTCTTGAGGACCTGGGAGGAGGCGGAGCGCAGGGGCTGAAGTTCCGGTCCAGCAGTCTGCCCGGCAACAATGACGTCATCTGGCACAGACAGCCAATCAGGAACAGACAATGCAAAGTCTATGGCGCCAGGTGATTCCTGCGCTTTGGCAGCATGGCAGTTAACCCCCTCCTGTCCGGGATATGGCGCAGTTAGGAACTGAAGAAGACGGCGGCCATCTTGTGTACCGCCCAAGGCCCGAAGCACTTCGATTATACCCATAATAATCGGGCACAGTCTCTCTGGGGTGATAAGTAACTGGCAGACAGTAGAATGATAAACACCGCGTGGTGTATCCTGTTCGTGATGCCAAAAATGCGATGCCCTGACCCGTGGGGGCCACTCCGCAGTGCAGGTGTTACTAGCAGGCAGGAATCGGGGCAGCTTACATTGTATAGAGTTGTCACGGTACTGGCACGAGGGTGGCACAGCTGTAGGCCGGTCTGCAGTACTATGCGGGATACTGGGCATGCGATTCTTCGCTGTACCTAGTCAGGGCACCAGATAAGGGACACCAATGCCAGGGTTCAGTAACAGCGGTGGTTAAAAGTTTATTGTAAATGAGGTAACTGGTAGTAACAGTCTCTTCCGGATGCAACCGGGTATATAGCAAGTTTAAACAGACAGAGCAAAGGTGGTGCTGCATAGGTTGAGGTGAAACGTGCCGGATGATGGGAGTAGTAGTGATAGAGGAATAGAGAGGCTGGGTGGATTATAGTACTTGCGGTGAATATCTTGAGTTGATGAGATAGAGAGCAGGAATGACACCCAGATGAGAGGATACTCCAGGCACTTGAGCAGACGGACAGTCAGGAACTGTTACAGCAGAGCACCAGGTCCACTCTTCTGAAGGTGAAGAGAGACACACACACACACACGACCTCCTTGCTTGGGAGCAGCTGCCGGAACACTTCCTTCCTCTCTGAGGTAGAGGACGGAACTGCGCAGCAAGGGGAAGTCACATGGTACCCCTGGCCAAAGCTAGACGGCCATTGGAGGAACCATGGTTAAAGGGCACGGTACATACCACTGCACAGAGTTATGCACACAAGATACACATAAACCTGAGAGTAATAGGGACTACACAGTAAACAGTTGCAGTGCATATAGTTTCCAGGACAGGCATGGCTATAGTAATAAAAGTAAACTTAAAGTGAGAAACAGACAGCCTGTTCTGGGACACTGCACTCCCCCTCCCCCATAACCAGATATCAGTATTACCCCCCCTCGCATCTAATGACTATTGTTCTGTGTAACGATAAACAATCTCGTTTGCGATCGTTTATCGCTAGTCGTAAATCGCTGCGTGTAATAGGACTCCTACTCTCGCTGTCTCTGTGTCTCTGGACTCCTGGGAAGTTTTCTTCTTCCTCCTTCCATTACCGCATGTCATGTGCTTATGTCACCACTAGATGTCGCTGCTGTCATGTAGATAACAGAAGAGTCAGCTCTGAGGATTCCTCATACACCTGGATCACACGTCCTATGTACTGCGCTGCAGAATATGTTGCCGCTATATGAGCAGCAGGAAGGACGTATAGAATAAATTAGGTGCCTGCAGATTCTGACAGACCGGTCGTGCTCACAGAGCTGAGGGATCGCTTCAGTGTTCCAGAGCAGACAGTCCTGTAATAAGATACTATATATAACATATCTGTCTCTGGCCCGGCCGCTGTGTCACCAGAACATTCCATCCTCTACAGGACGCCGGCCCTTTAATGCTCTGCGACGGTCCCTGCAGATGAGCGCACTGTGGGCTCCCCCTCCCCCCACAAAATACAGCCGCACTGACATTACATGAGAGCAAACTGCAGCTGCATCCCCCTCCTCCTCCTCTCACAGATATATAGAGAAGCTGCAGCTGCATCCCCCTCCTCCTCTCACAGATATATAAAGAAGCTGCAGCTGCATTCCCCTCCTCCTCTCACAGATATATAGAGAAGCTGCAGCTGCATCCCCCTCCTCCTCTCTCATAGCTTACAGTCTCACATTTATAGAGAAGCTGCAGCTGCATCCCCCTCGTCCTGTCACAAATATATAGAGAAGCTGCAGCTGCTTCCCCCTCCTCCTCTCACAGACATACAGAGAAGCTGCAGCTGTTTCCCCTCCTCTCACAGATATATAGAGAAGCTGCATCCCTCCCTCCGCTCTCTCAGATAGAGAATCTGCAGCTGCATCCCCTTACTCCTCTCTCATAGCTAACAGTCTCACAGATATAGAGAAGCTGCAGCTGCATCCCCCTCCTCCTCTCTCACAGATATATAGAGAAGTTGCAGCTGCATCCCCCTCCTCCTCTCTCACAGCATGCAGTCTTGTGGACATAGAATAACATTTGGTATAAAGAAGAAATAAAATTCCCATCCCATAAAATAAACTTTTTTATTTCCAGCTCCTGACTCTTTGACCATCCGCAGTCCAGGCGGCCGTTATACCCTTATAATGTGAAAGGTAATACATCATGATTACACAGAGACACAGGGTCTGCTCCAGGGGTCAGTGCTCCAGAGGTCAGTGCTCCAGGGGTCAGTGCTCCAGGGGTCAGTGCTCCAGGGGTCAGTGCTCCAGAGGTCAGTGCTCCAGAGGTCAGTGCTCCAGAGGTCAGTGCTCCAGAGGTCAGTGCTCCAGGGGTCAGTGCTCCAGAGGTCAGTGCTCCAGAGGTCAGTTACCACCAGAGCTGCATTCATAGTTCTACTGCCTTCCTGTTAAGGTTATAGGACCTGACATCTTCCTGCTGCCCCCAGCCGGCTTGCTGTGATGCATTGTAGGAGATGTAGTGTTGATATGGATATGCGCAGAGCCTTCCAGTATTGAGTTACTCCGCAGTTTGTACAGCAGCTGCTTTGTTACATTGTGTCAGTTTCTTGATCTGTAATTTCTGGTTGGTATAAACCTTCACCAGGCAGATCCTGATCTCCTTCACCCTCAGGCCGTAGATGACGGGGTTCACCATGGCCGGGAGCAGAAAGTAAATGGCGCTGATGAGGTTCTGCATGTTGGCCGACATGGCGGTGCCGATCCTGTAGACGATGGAGGACAGGAGGCCACGTGTAGATGAGCATGGCCACTATGATGTGCGTGCCGCAGGTGTGCAGGGCCTTGTTCTGGGCCGGGCCTCTGATGATCCTCATGGCGGTGCGGAGGATGTCCGTGTAGGAGAAGAGCATGAGGCTTCCATCCAACACCGACACGAAGACCCTGACGAAGAGGCGGTGATGTGGACCCTGGAGATGTCTCCGCAGCCCAGGTGGAGGAGCACCATGTTCTCACAGGTGAAGCTGCGGATGATATTCGAGCAGCAGAACTGGATCCCGGAGACTCATAGAACAATGGGGCAGATGAAGAGGACGCCTCAAAGAAGACCGGCCACCAAGAGCTGCAGCAGGAACCGCCCGCCCATGATGTCGTGGTAACGCAACGGCCTACACATCGCAACGTATCTGTCCAGAGCCATCAACACCACTGCGGTGGACTCAAGAACCACAGACAGGTAGACGAAGAACATCTGCACCAGCCAACCGACCAAGGAGATGTGGAGGACACCGGAGGCCAGGCCCAACAGCAAGGGCGGCACAATGGCCGTGGTGCAGTGGACGTTCACCCCAAAGAGGAGGCAGATCAGCCAGTACATGGGAGACTGGAGGGTCTTCTCCACCCAGATCCTCCACATAATCAGACAGTTCCCACCACAATCACCATGTAGACCAGCAGGAAGGGGGCGACCAGGAGGCCCAGGAGGTCGGGAACCCAACCAGGAGGAAGTCAGTGTGAGAGAAGAAGAAGACGCTGCTCAGGTTCTGGGGCCCGACGTCCATGGTCAGGGAACGGACTCACATGGTCCCGGTGTACCAGGCCGACATATTGTCCTCCATAGTCACATGATGCTAACCGCTCCTCCTGACTTCCTGCATAGAGAAGGGTGATTATAGACACTGCTCGCTGGGGTCAGCCTCTTGTTACATAGGACTGCAGGTCACATCTACCACATTATCTGTACTCCGATATATCACTGTGTTATCTGTGGCCTTACATAGGACTGCAGGTCACATCTACCACATTATCTGACTCAGAGATATCACTGTGTTATCTGTGGTGTTAAATAGGACTGCAGGTGACTACTACATTATCTGTACTCAGAGATATCACTGTGTTATCTGTGCTGTTACATAGGACTGCAGGTGACTACTACATTATCTGTACTCAGAGATATCACTGTGCTATCTGTGCTGTTACATAGGACTGCAGGTGACATCTACTACATTATCTGTACTCAGAGATATCACTGTGTTATCTGTGCTGTTACATAGGACTGCAGGTGACATCTACTACATTATCTGTACTCAGAGATATCACTGTGTTATCTGTCGTGTTACATGGGACTGCAGGTGACACTGCATCTATAGTCTTGTAACCTCTTAGGATGCAGGTGTTATGCCCGGACCCGTGGGGGTCACTTCGCAGTGCAGGTGTTGTGAGCGGGCAGGAACCGGGGCAGCTGCAGGGTATAGGGTTGTCACAGTACAGGGCCTGAGGGTGGCACAGCTGAGGGACCGGTCTGCGGATACTGCGGTATACTTGCTACTGGGCATGCGATTCTTCGCTGTACCTAGTCAGGCACCAGTACACGGACACCAATGCCAGGGTTCAGTAACAGCGGTGGTTACACTTTTATTGTAACTGAGGTAACTGGTAGCAACAGTCTCTTCCGGATGCAACCGGGTATATAGCAGACTTATATAGACAGAGCAAAGGTGGTGCTGCATAGGCTGAGGTGAAACGTGCCGGATGATGGGAGTAGTAGTGAGAGAGGAATAGAGATGCGGGGTGGACTTAGAGTACTTGCGGTATGAATCTTGACTTGATGAGGAGATGAGTAACAGGAACGACACCCAGATGAGAGGATACTCCGGACACTTGACCAGTTGAGCAGCCAGGATCTGTTACAGCAGAGCACCAGGTCCACTCTTCTGAAGGTGAAGAGAGACACACACACACGACCTCCTTGCTTGGGAGCAGAGGCCGGAACTAACTAACAAGGGGAAGTCACATGGTACTCCTGGCCAAAGCTCGACGGCCATTGGAGGAACCATGGTTACAGGGCTTGGTCACGTGATCCTCAGCCTTTGCATACCACTGCACAGAGTTAAACACATATACAATATACAGGAACCTGAGAGTAATAGGGACTACATAGTCACAGCTGCAGTGCAAATAGTTTCCAGAACAGGCATGGCTGTAATAGCAAAAATAACCTGACAGTGAGAAACAGACAGCCTGTTCTGGGACACTGCACTGGCAGGTCCTCGTGTCGACGAAGAGTGAAAGTGTCCGATCCCCGGCCTATGAGGACTTGCAGTGGATGCCCCCATCCGATGTCCTCATCTGCTGCTAGGGCTTGTTGCTGCGCTGCCTCAGTTCTGGCCACTACAGTATCTAAGTCCCGTTTAGCTCAGAGTGTAGCAAAGTACCTCGAGGCGTCGGTCACCCGTGGGATCAGAGCTTTGTGTGAGGTGCCAGCTAGTGGGATCAGAGCTTTGTGTGAGGTGCCAGCTAGTGGGATCTTGCTCCTCATCAAACACCTTCAGGTCAGGCTCGAATGGCGCCCCCTGAGAGGTGAGTTGGCTTCGGCGCTGTTCTCTGGGCAGGAGCGGTTGTGAGCGGGACGCCGCCATGTTGCTGCCCTGTAGGCCGTGTGGCGCTGAGGAGAACGGCTGCAGAAACTGCTCAATATGGGCAGTGCCAGCTGAAGATCTCGTCACCGGATGGTTCGGGGTGCCAGTAGTCTTTCCCCGCTTGAAAGACATCGGGTAGAGGGTGGGAAAGAAAGATGTGTAGCTGAATCTGTGTCGCTGGGCCCGGAGCTCCTCCAAAGTGTGACCTCACCGCGCCATAGCTTAGCCACGCCCCCCTCATCTCAAGGCTTCTTATTGGAGTTATGCTCTGACTTGTATGGAAAGTTACCTCCAGAAGGGGGCGTCAGAGCGCCGCTCCATCCATGTGCGCTGTAGGGGTCAGCACTGGACAGACCCCTGATAACCGGATGGTTGTTTCCGGTCTATGATGTTATTAAAGGGAATGTGTCACTCACAGATTTTACTGTGAAAATGCAGAGAGATCATACAGTATTTCTCCTTTTTTATTGTTTTATAATTGTCCTTTCTTTCTTTTCTGCACATGATCATAGAGCGGCCATCTTACCTCACTGCTCCTCTAAGAATTACTTATATTACTTTTATACTACGCCATATACTACTATGGAGAGTGTAGAGAGCATGCTCTGTGACCTGTGTCGGATCAATGATGGGATCATCTGGGATCCTGCAATGGGAAAACATAAGGGTTATCCAAACAAAAACATGGCCGCTTCCTTCCAGAGACAGCACCGCCTTTGTCTCCAGGTCAGATGCGGTTTGCAATTAAGCTCCATTCACTCCAATGGAACTAAAGTACAAAACCTGCACCCAGCCTGGAGACAAGAGCGGTGCTGTCTCTGGAAGGAAGCGGCCATGCTTATCTAATGCTTGAGAACCCCTTTATGCAAAAGAATACTTGTGCAAAAAGAAACATAAATCTGCACCCCGCACCCCCGCCGATCAGCTGTTTGGTTCTCTCTGTTTGATATAGTGGCCGGACCTGGTTATTACATCTCAGTAGCCGGACCTGGTTATTACAGCTCAGTAGCAGGACCTGGTTGTTGCAGCTCAGTAGCCAGACCTGGTTATTGCAGCTCAGTAGCCGGACCTGGTTATTGCAGCTCAGTAGCAGGACCTGGTTATTACAGCTTAGTAGCCAGACCTGGTTATTGCAGCTCAGTAGCCGGACCTGGTTATTGCAGCTCAGTAGCCGGACCTGGTTATTACATCTCAGTAGCCGGACCTGGTTATTGCAGCTCAGTAGCAGGACCTGGTTATTGCAGCTCAGTAGCCGGACCTGGTTATTACAGCTCAGTAGCCGGACCTGGTTATTGCAGCTCAGTAGCCGGACCTGGTTATTGCAGCTCAGAGTCCGGACCTGGTTATTGCAGCTCAGTAGCCAGACCTGGTTATTACAGCTCAGTTGCCGGACCTGGTTATTACAGCTCAGTAGCAGGACCTGGTTATTGCAGCTCAGTTGCCGGACCTGGTTATTGCAGCTCAGTTGCCAGACCTGGTTATTGCAGCTCAGTAGCCGGACCTGGTTATTGCAGCTCAGAGTCCGGACCTGGTTATTGCAGCTCAGTAGCCGGACCTGGTTATTGCAGCTCAGAGTCCGGACCTGGTTATTGCAGCTCAGTAGCCGGACCTGGTTATTGCAGCTCAGTTGCCGGACCTGGTTATTGCAGCTCAGTAGCCAGACCTGGTTATTGCAGCTCAGAGTCCGGACCTGGTTATTACAGCTCAGTAGCCGGACCTGGTTATTACAGCTCAGTAGCCAGACCTGGTTATTGCAGCTCAGTAGCCAGACCTGGTTATTGCAGCTCAGTAGCAGGACCTGGTTATTGCAGCTCAGTTGCCGGACCTGGTTATTGCAGCTCAGTAGCCAGACCTGGTTATTACAGCTCAGTAGCCAGACCTGGTTATTGCAGCTCAGTAGCAGGACCTGGTTATTACAGCTCAGTAGCCAGACCTGGTTATTGCAGCTCAGTAGCAGGACCTGGTTATTGCAGCTCAGTTGCCGGACCTGGTTATTGCAGCTCAGTAGCCAGACCTGGTTATTGCAGCTCAGAGTCCGGACCTGGTTATTGCAGCTCAGTAGCCAGACCTGGTTATTACAGCTCAGTAGCCAGACCTGGTTATTGCAGCTCAGTAGCAGGACCTGGTTATTGCAGCTCAGTTGCCGGACCTGGTTATTGCAGCTCAGAGTCCGGACCTGGTTATTACAGCTCAGTTGCCGGACCTGGTTATTACAGCTCAGTAGCAGGACCTGGTTATTGCAGCTCAGTTGCCGGACCTGGTTATTGCAGCTCAGTAGCCGGACCTGGTTATTGCAGCTCAGTTGCCGGACCTGGTTATTGCAGCTCAGTAGCCAGACCTGGTTATTGCAGCTCAGAGTCCGGACCTGGTTATTACAGCTCAGTAGCCAGACCTGGTTATTGCAGCTCAGTAGCAGGATCTGTCAGTTCTGTTGCTGTTCACTTGAATGGGAGCTAAGCTGCAGTTATGGGCCAGCAACTTCTTCTGGCCCCGATCACTGTAGTGCAGTCAGCTGATCAGCGGGGGGCTGAGTGTCTCTACTCCACCAAACAATTACTTATTGGTCTGTTTTGGCTTGGAAAACCAAAACTATTGTTCTAGACGAGTCAGTCATCACATCTCTTACACAGGTTTGGCAGAAAGTTTGGGCCCGATCCTTCTCTCCCCGTCAGAGTTGGGAGGCTCCCATACACTAGTGAGCTGGCTGGTCCTGCTGAGATCAGTGGGGTTGGCCGACTATTCACTATGGTGTATGGGGGGAGGGGGGGATGTGTCTTTAACAGAAAACATTATTTTACAAAGAACAATCATTTTTGCTGACTAGTGACAGACTCCCATCACTAGGGAAGATGTCGGCCATGTTTAAAATCTTCACTCAATTAATGGATGACAGATAATTCCACATAAACATTCATTGTGGAAGAAACTTCACAGAATATTTCCAGTCTGTTCCCAGAATCCGACCTATGCGTCTAATGTGTGGCCTCCTTAACCTTCGACCTCTGTTTGTGTCTCGTATGTGGCCTCTTAAACCATGGACCTATGTGTGTATCTCGTGTGTGGCCTCCTTAACCATCGACCTATGTGTATGTTTCGTGTGTTGCCTCCTTAACCATCAACTTACTTGTGTGTCTTGTGTGTGGCCTCCTTAACCATTGACCTATGTGTGTATCTCGTGTGTGACCTCCTTAACCATCGACCTATGTGTGTGTCTTGTGTGTGGCCTCCTTAACCATCGACTTGTGTGTGTCTCGTGTGTGACCTCCTTAACCATCGACCTATGTGTGTGTCTTGTGTGTGGCCTCCTTAACCATCGACTTGTGTGTGTGTCGTGTGTGACCTCCTTAACCATCGACCTATGTGTGTGTCTTGTGTGTGGCCTCCTTAACCATCGACTTGTGTGTGTGTCTCGTGTGTGGCCTCCTTAACCATCGACCTATGTGTGTCTCGTGTGTTGGTCTCCTTAAGCATCTACCTATGTGTGTGTGTCTCGTGTGTGGCCTCCTTAACCATTGACCTCTGTGTGTGTCTCGTGTGTTGCCTCCTTAACCATTAACTTACTTGTGTGTCTCGTGTGTGGCCTCCTTAACCATTGACCTATGTGTATCTCGTGTGTGGTCTCCTTAAGCATCAACCTATGTGTGTGTCTCATGTGTGGCCTCCTTAACCTTCGACCTCTGTGTGTGTCTCATGTGTGGCCTCCTTAACCATCGACCTATGTGTGTGTCTCGTGTGTGGCCTCCTCAACCATGGACTTGTGTGTGTGTGTGTCTTGTGTGTGGCCTCCTTAACCATCGACCTGTGTATGTCTCGCGTGTGACCTCCTTAACCTTCGACCTCTGTGTGTGTCTCGAGTGTGGCCTCCTTAACCATCGACCTTGTGTGTGTCTCGTGTGTGGCCTCCTTAGTGATCGGTCACATTGAGAGCCACGTTGTCCTTCTTGCTCTTCCAGCGTCTCATTAGACTCGTCTTAATCTCCTTCATCCTCAGCCCGTAGACAAATGGATTCACAGTAGCCGGGGTGAGAAAGTAAACAGCACTGGAGATGTTCTGTCCATTGTTGGAGGGGGAGACTCCAGGCAGATACAAGATGGAGGACAATAACCCCGAAGTGTAGAGGAACGCGACCACCACCAGATGAGTGGCACAGGTGTGCAGGGCTTTGTGCCGCTCCGTCCCCACCGCTATCTTCATGGCCATGTGAAGAATTTTCAAATAAGAAAGGAAAGTGACGGTGATGTCAAAGGCGGTGATCAGCGTTCTCACCAGCAGTGTAAACACGTGGCTCATGGGGCTGTCTTCACACGCGAGCCGGAAGAGCACCATGTTCTCACAATGGAAGTGTTGGATGATGTTGGATTTACAATAGTGGAGCTTGGCGGTCAAGATAATGAGAGGGAACACGACACAACCAATGCGAATGGCCACGTTTATAGTGGAGTGGACTAGTATGTGCTTGGATATGATCTCCCAGTAGTGCAGGGGTCGATTGATGGCCAGATACCGGTCTATGGCCATTAGTAGGACTACGATGCTCTCGGATGTAATGCTCGAATATACAACAAACATTTGGGTCAAACACCCCAACAGGGAAATCTGGTCGAGTCCCACCAGGGCCAGGATCATCTTGGGGGTTATAGCGGTGGTGTAGAGGACATTGACAGCGAGCATAGTGCCAATGAGGATGAACATGGGCGAGTGTAGACTTTCCTCCAGTACAATGATGCTCATTACCGTGTAATTACCCAACAATATTATCACGTATATGGTAGAAAATGGAAGGGCCAGGAGTGGCCGGAACTGTGTGACCCCCGGAAAAGCAAAGAGGATGAAGTCTGTGTAAGAGGAGGACGATGAGTTCATTGTCTCATTATCTCTAGAGCTCAATGTCAGTCAGCAGCTGCAAAAGCAAATAGGATTTGAAGGTGTAAGTGTGAGGTCTCTCCTATGAGGAGGTGATATAATGTGTATAACACATGGATACAGCATTGTGAGACCAGGACGTGGGAGATGTGTGGGGGCAGCCTCAAAGAGACGACTTCTAGGGAAGGGTCACAGGACTGACCCAATCTCTATTGTTTTGGACGCACAAAATTAACATGTCAGTTTTCTGTGCAGCCAACATGGAATCCCGGCCGTAGCGTATACAGTGTGTGTACACTGCGGCCGTTGTTCCATAGAAAACAATGTTATTTCAGACTTACAATACATAGCATCCGTTGTTGTAATCTGCAACAATGGACGTTATTTATTAAAAAAAATACATTGTGTGAACGTTAAATGTGTTTAACCTGACAATAACCCCACATCATCCCCACTATAACCTCACATCACCCCCACTATAACCCCACTATAACTACACATCACCCCCACTATAACCACACATCACCCCCACTATAACCTCACATCACCCCCACTATAACCTCACATCACCCCCACTATAACCTCACACCATCCCCACTATAACCCCACTATAACCTCACATCACCCCCACTATAACCTCACATCACCCCCACTATAACCTCACACCATCCCCACTATAACCCCACTATAACCACACATCACCCCCACTATAACCCCACATCATCCCCACTATAACCTCACACCATCCCCACTATAACCACACATCACCCCCACTATAACCTCACACCATCCCCACTATAACCCCACTATAACCTCACATCACCCATACTATAACCCCACTATAACCACACATCACCCCCACTATAACCACACATCACCCCCACTATAACCCCACTATAACCTCACATCACCCCCACTATAACCTCACATCACCCCCACTATAACCTCACATCACCCCCACTATAACCTCACATCATCCCCACTATAACCCACATCACCTTCTCTATACAATGTGAGGAAAGGTATATTGCTGAAGGAGTAGTAGATGTAATCTGCCTGTAGTCTAAGAACAGCTGAGAATCTACAAGTCACAGATCCGTCATCTTCTCATCACCAAACTACCATAAATCTACTAAACCCGGGATCAGGAGGCAATATCCATTAGTGATAGGTACATACCTGTATACCTGTATACCTGGCCCTGAGAGGACGGACCCTCTGCAGTGCTCAATGTCACCGTACACACACTGTATATATATATCTACTGCTGAGACCCCAGGGGATATGGTAATCAGGTCATTACCTGACAGCAGTCACCTCCACCTGTGTATATTATATATACTGGTAACCGTACACCTGTACTGATACTATCACACCTGTACTGCTATCACCTCCACCTGTGTATATTATATATACTGGTAACCGTACACCTGTACTGATACTATCACACCTGTACTGATACTATCACACCTGTACTGCAGTCACCTCCACCTGTGTATATTATATAGTGTAACCATACACCTGTACTGCTATCACCTCCACCTGTGTATATTATATATACTGGTAACCGTACACCTGTACTGATACTATCACACCTGTACTGCTATCACCCCCACCTGTGTATATTATATATACTGGTAACCGTACACCTGTACTGATACTATCACACCTGTACTGCTATCACCCCCACCTGTGTATATTATATATACTGGTAACCGTACACCTGTACTGATACTATCACACCTGTACTGCAGTCACCTCCACCTGTGTATATTATATAGTGTAACCATACACCTGTACTGCTATCACCTCCACCTGTGTATATTATATATACTGGTAACCATACACCTGTACTGATACTATCACACCTGTACTGCTATCACCTCCACCTGTGTGTATTATATATACTGGTAACCATACACCTGTACTGATACTATCACACCTGTACTGCTATCACCTCCACCTGTGTATATTATATAGAGTAACCATACACCTGTACTGATACTATCACACCTGTACTGCAGTCACCTCCACCTGTGTATATTATATAATGTAATTATACACCTGTACTGATACTATCACACCTGTACTGCTATCACCCCCACCTGTGTATATTATATATACTGGTAACCGTACACCTGTACTGATACTATCACACCTGTACTGCAGTCACCTCCACCTGTGTATATAATATAGAGTAACCATACACCTGTACCAGGGGCTTAGCTAGGGGTTCAGTCTAGGGGGGGCGAGAAAGTCTGAGTGGGCCCCCAACCGATTTAGTTACCCATAGGGAACTTCAGCAGATGACAATGCTTTCCAAATAATAAAGGAAATATTCTACTTCATTACTCATAGAGAATAGGGATTAAGAGCAGTGAAAAAGGCTTTCTACTTTTCACATATATGGCCATGTAAAATTAAAAGGGGTTATACAAGATAAGAGATTTATGAAAGGGTGTAAATATACACCTGGTGAAAACTGCCCACAGCAGCCAATCACTGCTCCTCTTATATTCTACCAGAGCCGAAAGCTGAGCTGTGATTGGTTGCTGTGGGCAGTTTACACCAGATGTATATTTACACACTTTCATAAATCTCCCCCTTTATGTTCAATGAATAATCTCTACTATATAAACAAGATATTACTAATAATACCAGCATATACAGGACAAATAAACTGTTACACCATGACCACTACCCTCACCATACACTGACTGGATAATAGCACTATATTTTTACTGAATAACATCCACAATATAAAGGCCAATATTCTCCCTGACCATATTGAGGTAGATCAAGGTGTATACAGGTTCTGCAGTTCTTATAAGTGATCATAGTGCATCTACATCCAGTGACTCACAGGAGGCGGCTTCTCTGCATGAATTGCAGGTGATGTTTTTGATATTCAAAGTTGTTCACATTTTCCTTTGTTCTCCACCTGGCCATCATGAAGATTTCTCCGACTATGACTCTTCTCCATAGGATCTACTAGAGAAACATTTTAGACTCCTTGATCCAGGATCATCCTCATGTTTATACAAACTCCCCATAGTGTAGCCCCTTTTATGCAACCTCTATGCAGTATAGGTCCCTCTGTAGTGTTGCCCCCCTATGTGCAGTACACCACCCCTTTCCCAAATAGGCCTTCTCTGGGCAGTAAAGGGAAAGCATGCACAGGATGTAGAGGATGCTGGAAAAGCTGGGTGACCTCCATCATACTAAGTATTAGATGCTGGGAAAGCTGGGTGACCCCATGATACTGAGTACAAGATGATGGAAATTACCAACATCATAAGAACATAAGAACTGCACCCACCACATGATGTCGTCATGGACTTCTTTATTAATTCACAGAAAGTGACATCAAACACATTGTGGACTCCAGTGGGCAGCTGTCAGGTAGTGGTAGGATACAGTCTGTTTCGTGCTGATTGCACCTCATTAAACCTCAGGGAGTCCATTGAAGCACAATCAGCGGAAAACAGACTGTATCCTACCACTACCTGACAGCTGCCCACTGGAGTCCACAATGTGTTTGATGTCACTTTCTGTGAATTAATAAAGTCCATGACGACATCATGATGCTGGGAAGCTGGCTAACCTCCATCACACATGATGCTGGGAAGCTGGCTAACCTCCATCACACATGATGCTGGGAAGCTGTGTAACCTCCATTATACATGATGCTGGGAAGCTGGCTAACCTCCATCATACATGATGCTGGGAAGCTGGCTAACCTCCATCATACATGATGCTAGGAAGCTGACTAACCTCCATCATACATGATGCTGGGAAGCTGGCTAACCTCCATCATACATGATGCTGGGAAGCTGTGTAACCTCCATCATACATGATGCTGGGAAGCTGGCTAACCTCCATCATACATGATGCTGGAAAGCTGGCTAACCTCCATCATACATGATGCTGGGAAGCTGGCTAACCTCCATCATACATGATGCTGGGAAGCTGGCTAACCTCCATCACACATGATGCTGGGAAGCTGTGTAACCTCCATTATACATGATGCTGGGAAGCTGGCTAACCTCCATCATACATGATGCTGGGAAGCTGTGTAACCTCCATCATACATGATGCTAGGAAGCTGACTAACCTCCATCATACATGATGCTGGGAAGCTGGCTAACCTCCATCATACATGATGCTGGGAAGCTGTGTAACCTCCATTATACATGATGCTGGGAAGCTGGCTAACCTCCATCATACATGATGCTGGGAAGCTGGCTAACCTCCATCATACATGATGCTAGGAAGCTGACTAACCTCCATCATACATGATGCTGGGAAGCTGGCTAACCTCCATCATACATGATGCTGGGAAGCTGTGTAACCTCCATCATACATGATTCTGGGAAGCTGGCTAACCTCCATCACACATGATGCTAGGAAGCTGACTAACCTCCATCATACATGATGCTGGGAAGCTGGCTAACCTCCATCATATATGATGCTGGGAAGCTGGCTAACCTCCATCACACATGATGCTGGGAAGCTGGCTAACCTCCATCACACATGATGCTGGGAAGCTGGCTAACCTCCATCATACATGATGCTGGGAAGCTGTGTAACCTCCATTATACATGATGCTGGGAAGCTGGCTAACCTCCATCATACATGATGCTGGGAAGCTGGCTAACCTCCATCATACATGATGCTGGGAAGCTGTGTAACCTCCATTATACATGATGCTGGGAAGCTGGCTAACCTCCATCATACATGATGCTGGGAAGCTGGCTAACCTCCATCACACATGATGCTGGGAAGCTGGCTAACCTCCATCACACATGATGCTGGGAAGCTGGCTAACCTCCATCACACATGATGCTGGGAAGCTGGCTAACCTCCATCACACATGATGCTGGGAAGCTGGCTAACCTCCATCACACATGATGCTGGGAAGCTGGCTAACCTCCATCACACATGATGCTGGGAAGCTGGCTAACCTCCATCACACATGATGCTGGGAAGCTGTGTAACCTCCATTATACATGATGCTGGGAAGCTGGCTAACCTCCATCATACATGATGCTGGGAAGCTGGCTAACCTCCATCATACATGATGCTGGGAAGCTGTGTAACCTCCATTATACATGATGCTGGGAAGCTGGCTAACCTCCATCATACATGATGCTGGGAAGCTGGCTAACCTCCATCATACATGATGCTAGGAAGCTGGCTAACCTCCATCATACATGATTCTGGGAAGCTGGCTAACCTCCATCATACATGATGCTGGGAAGCTGGCTAACCTCCATCACACATGATGCTGGGAAGCTGTGTAACCTCCATTATACATGATGCTGGGAAGCTGGCTAACCTCCATCACACATGATGCTGGGAAGCTGGCTAACCTCCATCATACATGATGCTGGGAAGCTGTGTAACCTCCATTATACATGATGCTGGGAAGCTGGCTAACCTCCATCATACATGATGCTGGGAAGCTGGCTAACCTCCATCATACATGATGCTGGGAAGCTGTGTAACCTCCATTATACATGATGCTGGGAAGCTGGCTAACCTCCATCACACATGATGCTGGGAAGCTGGCTAACCTCCATCACACATGATGCTGGGAAGCTGGCTAACCTCCATCACACATGATGCTGGGAAGCTGGCTAACCTCCATCACACATGATGCTGGGAAGCTGGCTAACCTCCATCATACATGATGCTGGGAAGCTGTGTAACCTCCATTATACATGATGCTGGGAAGCTGGCTAACCTCCATCATACATGATGCTGGGAAGCTGGCTAACCTCCATCACACATGATGCTGGGAAGCTGGCTAACCTCCATCACACATGATGCTGGGAAGCTGGCTAACCTCCATCATACATGATGCTGGGAAGCTGGCTAACCTCCATCATACATGATGCTGGGAAGCTGTGTAACCTCCATTATACATGATGCTGGGAAGCTGGCTAACCTCCATCATACATGATGCTGGGAAGCTGGCTAACCTCCATCATACATGATGCTGGGAAGCTGTGTAACCTCCATTATACATGATGCTGGGAAGCTGGCTAACCTCCATCACACATGATGCTGGGAAGCTGGCTAACCTCCATTATACATGATGCTGGGAAGCTGGCTAACCTCCATCATACATGATGCTGGGAAGCTGGCTAACCTCCATCATACATGATGCTGGGAAGCTGTGTAACCTCCATTATACATGATTCTGGGAAGCTGGCTAACCTCCATCACACATGATGCTGGGAAGCTGGCTAACCTCCATCATACATGATGCTGGGAAGCTGGCTAACCTCCATCATACATGATGCTAGGAAGCTGACTAACCTCCATCATACATGATGCTGGGAAGCTGGCTAACCTCCATCAATCATGATGCTGGGAAGCTGGCTAACCTCCATCACACATGATGCTGGGAAAATGGGTGACCTCAAAGTGGCAGTGACATCAGATCGCACCTGCTGCTCCTCTCTCCTACTCAGGCAGTTTATTCTGTCAACAATAGGGTCATTATCTGACCCGCGAGTCGTGCTGGGGGCGGGGCTTATCTTAAAGGGGCGGAGCCTGTCGGGACCAACCCGAGAGATTAATTTCCCGGTAAAAACTGACTGATGGCAACTCTCCCCGCACTGTGGATAAGGCCCCCCTCTGTGCAGTGCAAGATTCCCCTTCCCTTTACACACACGCACACACTCACCCGTTCTCCAGCTCTTCTGTAGCCGAGCCTCCTTTTCAAGCTTCCGGTGTAGGCAGCCAGCCTGACTTGCAGAGGCTGCCTGCACAGGAAGCGATCTCTGCTCCAGCGTGACATTCCCTTTAGCTGTGCGTGCGTCTTAAAGGCGTACGCACAACTAAAGGTCACTCAGGCCCCGGGATCTGGAACCCTTATCCCAGATCCCTTGGCAGGTTCCCGTTAAGTTGAGGGCCCAGTCACAAAAGGTGGCGGCTGTGGCCCTAAGCAGCTACTGAGGGGCAGGCCCTGGAGGCAAATTCACTTCTGTCAGTGGGCCCCCAGCCTTGGTGGGCCCGGGGGCGGCGGCCCCCCTTGCCCCCCACCTATTTTCGCTACTGACCTGTACTGATACTATCACACCTGTACTGCAGTCACCTCCACCTGTGTATATTATATAGTGTAACCATACACCTGTACTGCTATCACCTCCACCTGTGTATATTATATAGTGTAACCATACACCTGTACTGCTATCACCTCCACCTGTGTATATTATATATACTGGTAACCATACACCTGTACTGATACTATCACACCTGTACTGCTATCACCCCCACCTGTGTACATTTTATAGTGTATATAATCTCTTAAAACTGTTTTTATTGAGTTCCGACAACACAGACAGATATGTACATATAAGAACGCACCAGTACAGTAAGTATCTGAAGAGAGCGTCTGCAGTCACTGCATCAGAATACAATGGTAGGGCGTGCAAGTAGTGCGGAACAAATACAGTTATAAGACAGATAATCAAGCAATGCCCCATCAGAGAAAGAGATGCAGCAGAGGAATACAAGGAGGCTGGACGAAGCTTCATTACTTAACATTAACAGAAAAGCTCTAACACATAGAAAAAACAGGGGAGGGGGGGGGGGGGGTTGCCCGTGGGTCTCCGCGTGCTCCAAAGAATACCCAAAGGATTTAGAATCTTTGGCATGTCAACTCACAGTGTAGTTTAGATTGTTGGGTCATTAGCAAGTTGCCTGGTGAGATACCATGTAGTGTCTTGGAAGGTGTGTTTGATTTTGTCCTGGATTCGCGGGGGTAGTGTGGGGACAAAGGTTTCCCAGACAGTGAAGAATTTTTCAACCCTTCGTTCTTTGAGGATGGAGGCCTCCATCCAGTCCATTCTGAACAGAAATAATAATTTGTCCAAAAAAAAGACGGCGAGAGGGAGGGAGTGGGGACTTCCACACCTGTAAGATAGCTTTTCGGGCTGCCGCAGCTAAAAAGTGCAGGAGTCTTCTGGCTCCCCAGTCTCATTTATATGTAGCGGGATCTGTCCAACCAAAAATCCCCCACAAGGCCTCATAGGGTACAAAGGTTACCAGGTGTGACTTGGCGAATCTTTCCACCACTCTCCAGAAGGATTGTATCACTGGACAGAACCAGAGACTGTGAGCTATGTCCGCTCCGGATTCTCCACATTTAAAGCAGGCATCAGATTGTAAGATACCCATTTTAAAACCCCTTGTGGGAGAAATATAAGTCCTGTGAAAGACCCGCAAAGTCATCTCCATGCAGCGAGCACAAGGCAGGGTTCTTATTGAGTAGTCTAAAATGGAGAGCAGATCAGGGATATCCACCCCCATACCAGTCTAGGTCCAACGGACTAGTCCAGTGGACATGTTCCGATAGTCTAAAGAGGGGGCAAAGTAGCGATAGGATAGTGATATTTGATGTCTGGGGGATTTTCTTTGACCCACGGAGGTAAAGAGCTATAGGGCGTGTGTAATAGGTTGGGCAATGATATGGTGGAAGCCATGTGATAGTCCAAATTTGTGTCTGTGTGTACCTCAGTGCATTGGACAAAATCCTGTATAATACGGAATTGCGCTGCCAAGTTTAGTGAACGTATGTCAGGGAAGTTGAGGCCACCATGTTGTTTGGATTGTTGAAGGATGCTAAAAGAGATTTTGGATTGTTTGTCACCCCAGATGAAGGATCTATAAAGGCAGTTTATCTTTCGCTCGTCTTTGGGGCGTAGGTAGATCGGCAGTGACTGTAATAGGTATAGAAGTTTAGGCACTTCCAACATTTTTAGAAGGCTAGCACGACCCATGAATGTTAAAGGGAAGCGTCTCCAAAGCGAGAGGGAGTGTTCTAGAGCCTTAATATATTTGTCAATGTTTGCCGAGTATAGTTTAGATTTGATGATGTCGATCCCCAGGTATTTTATTTGGGACTTGTTCCAACAAATAGGAATAGAGGTCGACCATAATGGGTGGCTTGGGCCCTTGAGTAATAATGCCTCACACTTAGTCAGGTTAAGGGTATAGCCTGAAAGAGCCCCCCTAGCCTGAAGATCTTCAAGCACCGCAGGAAGTGAGAGTCTTGGAGAGGACAGTGCTAATAAGAGGTCATCGGCGAAGGCCATGACTCTGAGATCGGAATCACCAATTTTGACACTGGTATATGTTGGGCAGTGTTCAATATGTCGCAGAAGGGGATCAATTGAAATGTTAAAAAGGAGGGGGGAGAGGGGGCAACCTTGGCGCGTGCCCCGAAATAAATCTATAAGGGGGGTGTTTTTTCCGTTAATGGTGAGGACAGTCGCCGCCTGACTATTGATGTGTTGTAAGAAAGAGAGAAAGATGTGTCCAAAGTTACGTTCAGAGAGGTGGCATACAGGAACGGCCAGGCGACCTTATCAAAGGCCTTCTCTACGTCCAAACTAAGTAGCATGGTAGGACGGTTATCAGTATTTACGGCATGAACAGTGACCGCCACCGCTCTCCGAACGTTCCTGACTGAGTGTCTATTTAAGAGGAAGCCTTGCTGGTTATGGGAAAGAGAGCGGAGGAAAGATTGGAGACAATTGGCTAAGATTTTTGTTAATATTTTGTAGTCTTGGTTGAGAAGGGCTATCGGTCTATAAGACTCGGGTAAAGCGGGGTCCTTGGGGGGTTTGAGCAATAAGATTGTTCGGGAATGAGCAAAGTCGTTTAGTGGGGCGCCTTCTTTGTAGACGAGGTTAGGAAGACGGGTGAGATAAGGAGTGATTTCTGCAGTGAGTATTTTATAGTATTCCCCAGAGAAGCCATCGGGGCCCGGAGTCTTATTGTTGGAGAGCGAGTGTATAGCTTGTGTGACTTCTAGCTCCGAGATGTCTGCTCCAGGGATGCTTTGTGTTCTGCCGATAAATTGGGGAGGTGAAGGGAGTCAAAGAAAGCATGTATGGCTGTCTGATTTGAGGGTTCAGCTCTGTATAGATTTTCGTAGTAGTCAGAGAGAATTTGTTCAATCTTGTCCTGGTTTTGTGTTAGCGTATGGAAAACGTATTTCTTGAGTTGGGGGGGGGGGCGGGTCACTTTTGCTAGGAGGGGGCCAATTTTGTTCCCCCATCTGTAATAGTGTAGATAATCTGTTGGTGTAATAGGGCCCTAAGGGAGACTCAACACAGGAGAACAACCATAAGGGGGCTACAAAGAGGACGGCCCTCTACTATAGGACATGTACAGAGGGGGGCATCTACTAGATGGGGACCTCACAGAGGGGGGCCCTCTACTATATGGTATGCACATGGGGGGGGTCATCTAGTATAGGGGGGCTATGCAGAGGGGGGAGAAAACTATGAGGGGAACTACACAGAGTGGGCATCTACTATAGGGGATGCACAGAAGAGGGCCATTTACTATATGTTATGGACATATGGGTTCATCTAGTATAGGGGGGCTATGCAAATAGGGGCATCTACTATAAAAGGGACTACACAGACTGGGGCCATTTACTATATGGGGATGCATAAAGGAAGGCCATTTACTATATGGGGATGCACATGGGTGCTATTACTATATAGGGGATGCACAGAAGGGGCCATATGCTATATGGGGGATGCAAAGAGGGACCTAACACTATTCGAGTCATAAAGGTGCCTATTATGATATGGTTGATGAGAATCAAAAAGGTTCATTCTATTCAACCTATGAATCTATGACACGGATGGAGACGCGCGCGCGCCAGCCACAGACCACGAGTGGGTGAGAGCTACGGAATGCGCCATGGGTTTTCCATCGCCGTAGTGTGCACTTACCCTTAGAGAGTAGGATAGTTTATTCCTACATGTTATATTATGTGCAAACCTAGAGGAGGTAATATGTATTAAGAGGTATCTGTAAGTGTGAGACACTTATGATGGTGGATAAGACAGAATAGTGAGTGCAGCTCTGGAGTAAGGACACAATGTAACAGCAGAATAGTGAGCGCAGCTTTGGAGGATGAGACAGGATGTAACAGCAGAATAGTGAGTGCAGCTCTGGAGGAGGAGACAGGATGTAACAGCAGAATAGTGAGTGCAGCTCTGCAGGATGAGACAGGATGTAACAGCAGAATAGTGAGTGCAGCTCTGGAGGATGAGACAGGATGTAACAGCAGAATAGTGAGTGCAGCTCTGCAGGATGAGACATGATGTAACAGCAGAATAGTGAGTGCAGCTCTGCAGGATGAGACATGATGTAACAGCAGAATAGTGAGTGCAGCTCTGGAGGATGAGACAGGATGTAACAGCAGAATAGTGAGTGCAGCTCTGCAGGATGAGACATGATGTAACAGCAGAATAGTGAGTGCAGCTCTGCAGGATGAGACATGATGTAACAGCAGAATAGTGAGTGCAGCTCTGGAAGATGAGACAGGATGTAACAGCAGAATAGTGAGCGCAGCTTTGGAGGATGAGACAGGATGTAACAGCAGAATAGTGAGTGCAGCTCTGGAGGATGAGACAGGATGTAACAGCAGAATAGTGAGTGCAGCTCTGCAGGATGAGACAGGATGTAACAGCAGAATAGTGAGTGCAGCTCTGGAGGATGAGACAGGATGTAACAGCAGAATAGTGAGTGCAGCTCTGCAGGATGAGACATGATGTAACAGCAGAATAGTGAGTGCAGCTCTGCAGGATGAGACATGATGTAACAGCAGAATAGTGAGTGCAGCTCTGGAGGATGAGACACTATGTAACAGCAGAATAGTGAGTGCAGCTCTGGAGGATGAGACAGGATGTAACAGCAGAATAGTGAGTGCAGCTCTGCAGGATGAGACATGATGTAACAGCAGAATAGTGAGTGCAGCTCTGGAAGATGAGACAGGATGTAACAGCAGAATAGTGAGTGCAGCTCTGGAGGATGAGACATGATGTAACAGCAGAATAGTGAGTGCAGCTCTGGAGGATGAGACATGATGTAACAGCAGAATAGTGAGTGCAGCTCTGGTGGTGAATGCAGTAGGAGTATACAGGGCGGCAGTTTTTTTAGGTCCCTGAGGTGGCGGCACAATCGTGCCCTATCATTGTGATCACTGAGCTGTATCCCAGGGCCGGAAGCATGCGATATGTGCTGATCTCGGCCTCTGGCTATGTGGGAGCAGGGGTGGAGAATAACACAACAGCTTCAGGACTTTTATAGAAGAAATTTTATCAAACAGATAAGTAATAAATACAATAGGATGCCCCCCCCCCCCGGTTATTACAGGACGGGCCCCATCATCACCTCCTCCAGCACTTTATCAGGCAGGCCCAGATCTCCTTCACCCTGTAGCCGTATATAAGAGGGTGGATGCTGGCCGGGAAGAGGTAGTAGATGGCACTGGTGAGGTTCTGCAGGTCGATGGAGATGTTCATCCTGTAGGCGATGGAGGACAGTAACCCGCAGGAGTAGTTCAGCACCACGACGCACAGGTGAGTGCCGCAGGTGTGCAGGGTCTTGTGGCGAGCCCTCCCGGTCACCAGGTGCAGGGCCGTGTACAGGATCCTGGAGTACGAGACCAGGAGCAGAGAGATGTCCATGGCGGTCACCAGGATCCGCACCATCAGACCCACCAGTTGGATGTGGTTTACATTCCCACAGCTCAGGTTCAGGAGGACCGGATTTTCACACACAAAGTCCAGGATGTGGTTGGAGGAGCAGAAGTCCAACATGGAGGCCACAACCACTATAGGAGACACCAGGAGGCTGCACTCAACGAAGCCCAGGAGGAAAAGCCGGAGCAGCAGGTGGCCGGTCATGATGTCGTGGTAACGCAGAGGCTTACAGATCGCAACATAGCGGTCCAGCGCCATCATCAGCAGAACATCGGACTCCAGCATGACCATGACGTACATGAAGGACATCTGGAAGAGGCAGCCGCCCAGAGAGATGCCGTCCAGTCCACAGAGGAGCGCCATTAGAGTGCTGGGGACGATGGCGGCGGTGCAGGAGATGTTCACGGCAAAGAGGAGAGCGATGAGGTGATACATGGGGGACTGCAGGCTCTTCTCCACCCAGATCCTGGATATGATGATCAGGTTCCCGGCCAAGATCAGCACATAGACAATGAAGAACGGGATGGCGAGAAGCTCCCGGGATGACGAGACTCCTGGGAACCCGCGAAGAACAAACTCTGTGTGTGAGGAGGGGGAGGTCTGGTTCTCAGGGACCAAATCCATTGAGTTGTGTCAGACCTGCAGGAAGAAACTTCGTGAATAGCGGGGACACCAGGGCCCGGATACCTCAGGACCATACGGTTCTCCTCCTGTACATGCGCAATGGTCCAATCCAGTTACACACATGCTGTAGGGTTAATATTACGCTTTATTATGTGTTTCAAGTCGGGTACCTGTGTACCTGTAACATATACCCAAGGGTCGTGGTTGTGCAAAGGTTAAAGGGTTTGTTCACCAAAAAATCTTTCTCTTTCAAATCAACTGGTGCCAGAAAGTGCCAGGGATTTATATAAAAAAAAAATCTTGTGAAAAGTGTAAAAAAGCAAAAGACATAAGTTTCATACGAAAAACGGCTCAGCAGTCCAGAGGTCGTGTGAATGGATACAGGCGCGGAATGAACCTCATGGCAAACCAACAGAACAGAAGCTGGGAGGGAATGAGGTGTCAGATATGGAGAGGGTAGGTAGGGCAGGGAAATGGGAAGGTTAGGGGGGTAGCCAGAGGAGAAGGGTAACTTGGGCAGGGTGGATCAAGGACAGTAGTAGGAGAGTACTGTTCTTCTAGGAGTCTGGTCCAAAGAGTAACAGGCTTCTCATGAGATTCTGCCAGCTATGAATTTCTTCTAGGTGGCGGATATACTCCACTTGCTCAATCTATCTAGCTATCGGAGGAGGGTCAGTAGACCTCCAGTAAAGCGGAATAAGTATCTTGGCCGCAGCAAGCAGATGGACAAGGAGAGAGGACTTAGAGGGAGTGTAAGACGGAGAGGGCGTCCACAGAAGAACCAATGCAGGTGTAATGTCTGGGGTAGGAGCCGGAAGAGATGAAAGCAATGATACGATCCCAGTAGGGGCCTGTGACCTCCAATGCCACCATATGTGTGACTGGGTGCCTCTTTCCTTGCCACACCTATCATCAGGGGCAATGCCATGGTCAAATAAGAAGGCAGGTGTTCTATACCGTCTAGAGGAGTCCTGGAATCTAAGACAAATGGAGAATCCATGGGAGTGGACCATCATGGATGTCCTATCATCAAGAGTGAAGGAGGTTTGGATGAGGGTTTATAGTCGGAGGGCTGCCTTAATAGATTAGCATAAATCTTAGCTATAGATCTCTTAGGAGAGGAGGGGAACAGGACCAGGGTGTCGAGACAGTTGTTAGCTCTCAGGGTGTGGGTGGAGGTCACATCAGCGACAGACGGTAGGGTTGTGGTGGCAGAAGGGATGCGGTCTGTAAGGCGGTAAAGTCTTGTCCACAGCAGAGGGGGCAGGAAAGCGGAATTGTGTATGAGAGCCGGGAGAAGGTGATGGTGAAGAATAGGAGATGGGAAAGGAGGACGCCGGGGCCCTGCCAGAGATATCTCGTAGGATCGAGAGGGTGTTAAACAGGAGAGGGCATTCAGCCGATAAAGAAGACGATAGTAAAGACGGGGAACAGAGCATCACTTCACGAGAGGACTGAAGTAAAGATAGTTCCATGTCTATATGTGGGGTCCTAGAAAGGTGGGATGCTGCATAATATGTGGCCGCGCTCCGCTCTGGCGCCACAGGAACCGAGTGGAGACTCTCTGAGCGGCCTTAAAATAATACTTTGGATTACGTACAGGAATGCATTGGAATAGATACAAAAATTGTGGAAGAATTTAGGGTTTGAGGTAGCTTCTCCTCCCTACCCAAGACATTAATGGAAGGCGGAAATCGGCAAAATGGGAAGAAATCTTAGCTAATAGGGGCAGGAAATTAGACCTCAGTATATGGAGTGGGTTGGAAGGGAGGGTAATACCCAGACAGGCCAAAGGAAGGGAGAATCTGATTTAAGTTGGGAGGAGCGGGGTGGAGACGTTTACCACTTGGGATTTAAAGTAATTTACTTTCAAATCTAAAATTAAACCAAAATTACGGAAGATATCGAAGACGGCAGGAAAGGCGGTAGTCCGATTGGTCAGGAGCAATACCAAATCGCCGGCAAAGGCTGCCGAGGTGTGGACATAGGAACCAAGGCGCAACCCCATAATTGTGGGGTCAAAGCGAATCTTCTGTCTTAGTGTTTCGATAGTTAGTAAGAATACGGAGGGGGGGGGAGGGGGCAGTCAAGTCGTCTCCCATTAGAAATATGGAACATGGGCGACAGGGATCCATTCCTTTTCAGTTTAGCGTACGGGGCGTTGTAAAGGGAGAACATAGCAGTAACAAATTTAGAAGGAAGACCCAATTTTAAGAGGGAATGTTCCATAAAGAGCCAATTCACTCTACCAAAAGCCTTATCGGAGTGATTGCTGAGAAGGACTCGGGGGTTTGGAGAGTTTAGGGAAGTGTGTGGCAGCTATCACCCTACTGGCCATGGGACAAACCCAGCTTGTTCAGGACCCATCAGGTCTGGGAGAAAGGTGGTCAGTCTGGAAGCCAAAACTTTGGCCCATCACTTCACGTCCAGGTTTAGAAAGGAAATAGGGCGATAGCTGCCACACAGTTCGGGCTTCTTACCTTCTTTTGGGATAATAGTGATGTGGGCTTCCAGGGCCTGACCAGGGAGAGGGGAACCAGAAAGCAAGGAATTACACAAGGAGGTAAAACGGGGGACTAGGAGGCTACCAGACTTCTTATAATACAGTATAGGAAATCCAGGGGCGTCCCGGACGGGAACAAGCTCAGAACTTTCTCAACTTGCTCTACAGAAATGGGGGCCAAAAGAGCGGCTCGCTGTGTTGGTGAGAGAGAGGAGCAAGGGAAGCTAGAGAAGAGTTTATTAAAGATCAGTGGGCCGCACGGTCTACTGACGCGGGAGAAGGCCGGAGGTTATAAAGGGAATGGTAAAACTTGAAAAATTCTTAGGCTGTCTTCAGTGATACTCAGTAAGGAGGCAGTGGAAGAGCGGATAGCGGCTATATGGGATATAACGTCCCTCACTAAGGAAGAGGTCACCTTAGCACACCTATCTCCATGAACATAGAAACTGCGACTGGATCCCTGGAAGGCTCCGGCTGTTTGTGCATTTAACAGATCTTTCAGCTGTCTGCGTAACTTAGTGGGGTCCTCTAGAGTCCCAGCTGCTCTCGTTTTCTTGTGCAGGTTCTCTAAAACAGAGATTTGGGAGAAGAGAGAGTTCAGTAGTTCATGCAGCGTGCCGGGGTGTGGAGGGGGAGGAGAGGAGGATGGTGGTTGTGGTCCTTAGCTTGTAGGTGTCTGGGCCTCTCCTGAGTGTAGCGCTGAGCTCTGGAGTGAGGGGTAGTAGAGAGGATCATACCTCCCAACTTTCGCAAAGAGCAAAGAGAGACATGTGCGCCGCGGTCCCCATAGACACGTCCCCATAGCCGCCCCCATAGCCACACCCCATAGCAACCCTCCATAGCCACGCCCCCATAGCGACCTTCCATAGCCATGCCCCCATAGCAACCCTCCATAGTCACGCCCCCATAGCAACCCTCCATAGCCACTCCCCTACAGTCACCACATGCTGCTGACTGAATAGTGCCCTATACAGTATCCAATCCCCCCAAAAATGCCCTATATAGTATCCAATCCCCCATATAGTGCCCCACATAGTATCCAATCCTCCCAATAGTGCCCCACATAGTATCTAATGCCCCATATAGTGCCCCACATAGTAGCCAATGCCCCCATATAGTGCCCCACATAGTAGCCTATGCCCCCATATAGTGCCCCACATAGGAGCCAATCCCCATATAGTACCCCACATAGTAGCCAATCCCCATATAGTGCCCCACATAGTAGCCAATGCCCCCATATAGTGCCCACATAGTAGCCAATGCCCCATATATGCCCCACATGGTAGCCAATCCCCCCATTTAGTGCCCCACATAGTAGCCAATCCCCATTTAGTGCCCCACATAGTAGCCAATCCCCATATAGTCCCCCTCATAGTATCCAATCCCCATATAGTACCCCACATAGTAGCCAATGCCCCCATATATGCCCCAAATAGTAGTCAATGCCCCCATTTAGTGCCCCACATAGTAGCCAATCCCCCATAGAGTGCCCCACATAGTAGCCAATGCCCCATATAGTGCCCACATAGTAGCCAATGCCCCCATATATGCCCCACATAGTAGCCAAGCCCCCATATAGTGCCCCACATAGTAGCCAATGCCCCCATATATGCCCCACATAGTATCCAATCCCCCATATAGTGCCCCACATAGTAGCCAATCCCCCCAATAGTGCCCCACACAATAGCCAATGCCCCCATATAGTGCCCACATAGTAGCCAATGCCCCCATATAGTGCCCCACATATTATCCAATCCCCCATATAGTGCCCCACATAGTAGCCAATCCCCCATATAGTGCCCACATAGTAGCCAATGCTCCCATATAGTGCCCCACATATTATCCAATCCCCCATATAGTGCCCACATAGTAGCCAATCTCCCCATATAGTAGCCAATGCCCCCATATAGTGCCCCACATAGTATCCAATCCCCCATATAGTGCCCCACATAGTATCCAATTCCCCCATATAGTAGCCAATCCCCATATAGTGCCCCACATAGTAGCCAATGCCCCCATATAGTGCCCCACATAGTAGCCAATCCCCATATAGTGCCACACATAGTAGCCAATGCCCCCATATAGTGCCCCACATAGTAGCCTATGCCCCCATATAGTGCCCCACATAGGAGCCAATGCCCCCATATAGTGCCCCACATAGTAGCCAATCCCCATATATTGCCCCACATAGTAGCCAATGCCCCCATATAGTGCCCACATAGTAGCCAATGCCCCATATATGCCCCACATAGTAGCCAATCCCCCCCATTTAGTGCCCCACATAGTAGCCAATCCCTATATAGTGCCCCACATAGTAGCCAATCCCCCATAGAGTGCCCCACATAGTAGCCAATGCCCCATATAGTGCCCACATAGTAGCCAATGCCCCCATATAGTGCCCCACATATTATCCAATCCCCCATATAGTGCCCACATAGTAGCCAATCCCCCATATAATAGCCAATGCCTCCATATAGTGCCCCACATAGTATCCAATCCCCCCATATAGTGCCCCACATAGTAGCCAATCCCCATATAGTGCCCCACATAGTAGCCAATGCCCCCATATAGTGCCCCACATAGTAGCCAATGCCCCCATATAGTAGCCAATGCCCCCCATATTATCCAATCCCCCATATAGCGCCCCACATAGTAGCCAATGCCCCCATATAGTGCCCCACATAGTAGCCAATCCCCATATAGTGCCCCCCATATTATCCAATGCCCCCATATAGTGCCCCACATAGTAGCCAATGCCCCCATATAGTAGCCAATGCCCCCCATATTATCCAATTTCCCATATAGTGCCCCAGATAGTAGCCAATCCCCCATATAGTGCCCCACATATTATCCAATCCCCCCATATAGTAGCCAATCCTCCCATTAGTGTGGCCCCACCGAAAAAAAACAATAAACCAGTAACTCACCTGTCCGCCGGCCCCAGCAGCTCCTCTCCCGGCAGAGTGCGCACTCCTGTCATCCTCCGGGGTGGGCAGCGGGGTACAGAGACACTGACTGGGCCGGAAGTGACCTGCAGCCTCTATCATGAATCACTTCCGGCACAGTCAGTGTCTCTGTACCCCGCTGCCCGCCCCGGAGGATGACGGGAGTGCGCGCTCTGCCAGGAGAGGAGCTGCTGGGACCGGCGGACAGGTGAGTTACTGGTTTATTGTTTTTTTGGTGGGGCCACATATAATGCGGGACACTGGGGGCCGTTTCGGGACAGCGGGACAGAACCCCGAAACGGGACTGTCCCGCGGAATCCAGGACAGTTGGGAGGTATGGAGAGGATGATGGTGGTAGTTGTAGTAGTATAAGGTGTAGGTGTCTGGGCCTCTCCTGAGTGTAGCGTGGAGCTCTGGAGTGAGGGGTAGTAAAGAGGATGATGGTGGTAGTAGTAGTTGTAGTAGTATAAGGTGTAGATTTCTGGGCCTCTCCTGTGTGTAGCGTGGAGCTCTGGAGTGAGGGGATGCACTGAGAGTGACAGTGCGATAGTGGTGTTGTTACCTGCAGGATGGCTGGGTCTTGTGGTGCACCACAGCCTTAGGCATGGACTTGTCACGGTGATGTGACCTGTGATCTCTCTCTCTTCTGGGGGGCGCTGTAGAGTTTTAATGGTGGGCCTGCGTCAGTGTGTAAGGTGGTCGGTGGTGCGGAGCTGTAATGCCCCCGGGGCCAAACCCTAATACTGCTGTCCGGTGATATGGCCCCTGGTGTTGATGTGGTGCAGGTGAGCCAGACAACAGGGAGACAAGGAGGGTGGCGGGGGAACTATAACTACTGTACTGGTAAACTTGCAGCACTTGTACAGTCCAGTTACATACAGTTAATAAGACTGACAGCCTTGAATGGGTTACTGTGCTTGTGGAGAGATGGTGGTGGTGTGTGGGGAGAGATGGTGGTGTGTGGGGAGAGATGGTGGTGGTGTGTGGGGAGATGGTGGTGGTGTGTGGGGAGATGGTGGTGTGTGGAGAGAGATGGAGGTGGTGTGTGGGGAGAGATGGTGGTGGTGTGTGGGGAGATGGTGGTGTGTGGAGAGATGGTGGTGGTGTGTGGAGAGATGATGGTGGTGTGTGGAGAGATGGTGGTGTGTGGGGAGAGATGGTGGTGGTGTGTGGGGAGATGGTGGTGGTGTGTGGGGAGCGATGGTGGTGGTGTGTGAGGAGATGGTGGTGGTGTGTGGGGAGATGGTGGTGGTGTGTGTGGAGAGATGGTGGTGGTGTGTGTGGAGAGAGATGGTGGTGGTGTGTGGGGAGATGGTGGTGGTGTCTGAGGAGAGATGGTGGTGGTGTGTGGGGAGAGATGGTGGTGTGTGGGGAGATGGTGGTGTGTGGAGAGATGGTGGTGTGTGGGGAGAGATGGTGGTGGTGTGTGGGGAGATGGTGGTGGGGAGAGATGGTGGTGGTGTGTGAGGAGATGGTGGTGGTGTGTGGAGATGGTGGTGGTGTGTGGAGAGATGGTGGTGGTGTGTGGAGAGATGGTGGTGGTGTGTGGGGAGATGGTGGTGGTGTGTGGGGAGATGGTGGTGGTGTGTGGGGAGATGGTGGTGTGTGGAGAGATGGTGGTGGTGTGTGGAGAGATGGTGGTGGTGTGTGGGGAGATGGTGGTGTGTGGGGAGATGGTGGTGGTGTGTGGGGAGAGATGGTGGTGTGTGGGGAGAGATGGTGGTGTGTGGAGAGATGGTGGTGGTGTGTGGGGAGATGGTGGTGTGTGGGGAGATGGTGGTGGTGTGTGGGGAGAGATGGTGGTGTGTGGGGAGATGGTGGTGGTGTGTGGGGAGAGATGGTGGTGGTGTGTGGGGAGATGGTGGTGGTGTGTGGGGAGAGATGGTGGTGTGTGGGGAGATGGTGGTGGTGTGTGGGGAGATGGTGGTGGTGTGAGGAGAGATGGTGGTGTGAGGAGAGATGGTGGTGGTGTTTTGGGAGAGATGGTGGTGGCGTGTGGAGAGATGGTGGTGGTGTGTGGGGAGATGGTGGTGGTGTGTGAGGAGATGGTGGTGGTGTGGGGAGAGATGGTGGTGGTGTGTGGGGAGATGATGGTGTGTGGGGAGATGATGTTGTGTGGGGAGAGATGGTGGTGGTGTGTGGGGAGAGATGATGGTGGTGTGTGGGGAGAGATGATGGTGGTGTGTGGGGAGATGGTGGTGGTGTGTGGGGAGATGGTGGTGTGTGGGGAGAGATGGTGGTGTGTGGAGAGATGGTGGTGTGTGGGGAGAGATGGTGGTGTGTGGGGAGAGATGGTGGTGGTGTGTGAGGAGATGGTGGTGGGGAGAGATGGTGGTGGTGTGTGAGGAGATGGTGGTGGTGTGTGGAGATGGTGGTGGTGTGTGGGGAGATGGTGGTGGTGTGTGGGGAGAGATGGTGGTGTGTGGGGAGATGGTGGTGGTGTGTGGGGAGAGATGGTGGTGGTTTGTGAGGAGAGATGGTGGTGTGTGGAGAGATGGTGGTGGTGTGTGGGGAGAGATGGTGGTGGTGTGTGGGGAGATGGTGGTGGTGTGTGGGGAGAGATGGTGGTGTGTGGGGAGAGATGGTGGTGGTGTGTGGGGAGATGGTGGTGTGTGGGGAGATGGTGGTGGTGTGTGGGGAGAGATGGTGGTGTGTGGGGAGATGGTGGTGGTGTGTGGGGAGAGATGGTGGTGGTGTGTGGGGAGATGGTGGTGGTGTGTGGGGAGATGGTGGTGTGTGGGGAGATGGTGGTGGTGTGAGGAGAGATGGTGGTGTGGGGAGAGATGGTGGTGGTGTGTGGGGAGAGATGGTGGTGGTGTGTGAGGAGATGGTGGTGGTGTGGGGAGAGATGGTGGTGGTGTGTGGGGAGATGATGGTGTGTGGGGAGATGATGTTGTGTGGGGAGAGATGGTGGTGGTGTGTGGGGAGAGATGATGGTGGTGTGTGGGGAGAGATGATGGTGGTGAGTGGGGAGATGGTGGTGGTGTGTGGGGAGATGGTGGTGGTGTGTGGGGAGATGGTGGTGGTGTGTGGGGAGATGGTGGTGGTGTGTGAGGAGTGATGGTGGTGTGTGAGGAGTGATGGTGGTGTGTGTGGGGAGATGGTGGTGGTGTGTGGGGAGATGGTGGTGGTGTGTGAGGAGATGGTGGTGGTGTGGGGAGAGATGGTGGTGGTGTGTGGGGAGATGATGGTGTGTGGGGAGATGATGTTGTGTGGGGAGAGATGGTGGTGGTGTGTGGGGAGAGATGATGGTGGTGTGTGGGGAGAGATGATGGTGGTGTGTGGGGAGATGGTGGTGGTGTGTGGGGAGATGGTGGTGGTGTGTGGGGAGATGGTGGTGTGTGGGGAGAGATGGTGGTGTGTGGAGAGATGGTGGTGTGTGGGGAGAGATGGTGGTGTGTGGGGAGAGATGGTGGTGGTGTGTGAGGAGATGGTGGTGGGGAGAGATGGTGGTGGTGTGTGAGGAGATGGTGGTGGTGTGTGGAGATGGTGGTGGTGTGTGGGGAGATGGTGGTGGTGTGTGGGGAGAGATGGTGGTGTGTGGGGAGAGATGGTGGTGTGTGGGGAGATGGTGGTGGTGTGTGGGGAGAGATGGTGGTGGTTTGTGAGGAGAGATGGTGGTGTGTGGAGAGATGGTGGTGGTGTGTGGGGAGAGATGGTGATGGTGTGTGGGGAGATGGTGGTGGTGTGTGGGGAGAGATGGTGGTGTGTGGGGAGAGATGGTGGTGGTGTGTGGGGAGATGGTGGTGTGTGGGGAGATGGTGGTGGTGTGTGGGGAGAGATGGTGGTGTGTGGGGAGATGGTGGTGGTGTGTGGGGAGATGGTGGTGGTGTGAGGAGAGATGGTGGTGTGAGGAGAGATGGTGGTGGTGTGTGGGGAGAGATGGTGGTGGTGTGTGGAGAGATGGTGGTGGTGTGTGAGGAGATGGTGGTGGTGTGGGGAGAGATGGTGGTGGTGTGTGGGGAGATGATGGTGTGTGGGGAGATGATGTTGTGTGGGGAGAGATGGTGGTGGTGTGTGGGGAGAGATGATGGTGGTGTGTGGGGAGAGATGATGGTGGTGTGTGGGGAGATGGTGGTGGTGTGTGGGGAGAGATGGTGGTGTGTGGGGAGAGATGGTGGTGGTGTGTGGGGAGATGGTGGTGGTGTGTGGGGAGATGGTGGTGTGTGGAGATAGATGGAGGTGGTGTGTGGGGAGAGATGGTGGTGGTGTGTGGGGAGATGGTGGTGTGTGGAGAGATGGTGGTGGTGTGTGGAGAGATGATGGTGGTGTGTGGAGAGATGGTGGTGTGTGGGGAGAGATGGTGGTGGTGTGTGGGGAGATGGTGGTGGTGTGTGGGGAGAGATGGTGGTGGTGTGTGGGGAGATGGTGGTGGTGTGTGGGGAGCGATGGTGGTGGTGTGTGAGGAGATGGTGGTGGTGTGTGGGGAGATGGTGGTGGTGTGTGTGGAGAGATGGTGGTGGTGTGTGTGGAGAGAGATGGTGGTGGTGTGTGGGGAGATGGTGGTGGTGTGTGAGGAGAGATGGTGGTGGTGTGTGGGGAGAGATGGTGGTGTGTGAGGAGAGATGGTGGTGGTGTGTGGGGAGAGATGGTGGTGTGTGTGTGGGGAGAGATGGTGGTGTGTGGGGAGATGGTGGTGTGTGGGGAGATGGTGGTGTGTGGAGAGATGGTGGTGTGTGGGGAGAGATGGTGGTGTGTGGGGAGAGATGGTGGTGGTGTGTGAGGAGATGGTGGTGGGGAGAGATGGTGGTGGTGTGTGAGGAGATGGTGGTGGTGTGTGGAGATGGTGGTGGTGTGTGGAGAGATGGTGGTGGTGTGTGGAGAGATGGTGGTGGTGTGTGGGGAGATGGTGGTGGTGTGTGGGGAGATGGTGGTGGTGTGTGGGGAGATGGTGGTGTGTGGAGAGATGGTGGTGGTGTGTGGAGAGATGGTGGTGGTGTGTGGGGAGATGGTGGTGTGTGGGGAGATGGTGGTGGTGTGTGGGGAGAGATGGTGGTGTGTGGAGAGATGGTGGTGGTGTGTGGGGAGATGGTGGTGTGTGGGGAGATGGTGGTGGTGTGTGGGGAGAGATGGTGGTGTGTGGGGAGATGGTGGTGGTGTGTGGGGAGAGATGGTGGTGGTGTGTGGGGAGATGGTGGTGGTGTGTGGGGAGAGATGGTGGTGGTGTGTGGGGAGATGGTGGTGGTGTGTGGGGAGATGGTGGTGGTGTGAGGAGAGATGGTGGTGTGAGGAGAGATGGTGGTGGTGTTTTGGGAGAGATGGTGGTGGCGTGTGGAGAGATGGTGGTGGTGTGTGGGGAGATGGTGGTGGTGTGTGAGGAGATGGTGGTGGTGTGGGGAGAGATGGTGGTGGTGTGTGGGGAGATGATGGTGTGTGGGGAGATGATGTTGTGTGGGGGAGAGATGGTGGTGGTGTGTGGGGAGAGATGATGGTGGTGTGTGGGGAGAGATGATGGTGGTGTGTGGGGAGATGGTGGTGGTGTGTGGGGAGATGGTGGTGTGTGGGGAGAGATGGTGGTGTGTGGAGAGATGGTGGTGTGTGGGGAGAGATGGTGGTGTGTGGGGAGAGATGGTGGTGGTGTGTGAGGAGATGGTGGTGGGGAGAGATGGTGGTGGTGTGTGAGGAGATGGTGGTGGTGTGTGGAGATGGTGGTGGTGTGTGGGGAGATGGTGGTGGTGTGTGGGGAGAGATGGTGGTGTGTGGGGAGATGGTGGTGGTGTGTGGGGAGAGATGGTGGTGGTTTGTGAGGAGAGATGGTGGTGTGTGGAGAGATGGTGGTGGTGTGTGGGGAGAGATGGTGATGGTGTGTGGGGAGATGGTGGTGGTGTGTGGGGAGAGATGGTGGTGTGTGGGGAGAGATGGTGGTGGTGTGTGGGGAGATGGTGGTGTGTGGGGAGATGGTGGTGGTGTGTGGGGAGAGATGGTGGTGTGTGGGGAGATGGTGGTGGTGTGTGGGGAGAGATGGTGGTGGTGTGTGGGGAGATGGTGGTGGTGTGTGGGGAGATGGTGGTGTGTGGGGAGATGGTGGTGGTGTGAGGAGAGATGGTGGTGTGAGGAGAGATGGTGGTGGTGTGTGGGGAGAGATGGTGGTGGTGTGTGAGGAGATGGTGGTGGTGTGGGGAGAGATGGTGGTGGTGTGTGGGGAGATGATGGTGTGTGGGGAGATGATGTTGTGTGGGGAGAGATGGTGGTGGTGTGTGGGGAGAGATGATGGTGGTGTGTGGGGAGAGATGATGGTGGTGTGTGGGGAGATGGTGGTGGTGTGTGGGGAGATGGTGGTGGTGTGTGGGGAGATGGTGGTGGTGTGTGGGGAGATGGTGGTGGTGTGTGAGGAGTGATGGTGGTGTGTGAGGAGTGATGGTGGTGTGTGTGGGGAGATGGTGGTGGTGTGTGGGGAGATGGTGGTGGTGTGTGAGGAGATGGTGGTGGTGTGGGGAGAGATGGTGGTGGTGTGTGGGGAGATGATGGTGTGTGGGGAGATGATGTTGTGTGGGGAGAGATGGTGGTGGTGTGTGGGGAGAGATGATGGTGGTGTGTGGGGAGAGATGATGGTGGTGTGTGGGGAGATGGTGGTGGTGTGTGGGGAGATGGTGGTGGTGTGTGGGGAGATGGTGGTGTGTGGGGAGAGATGGTGGTGTGTGGAGAGATGGTGGTGTGTGGGGAGAGATGGTGGTGTGTGGGGAGAGATGGTGGTGGTGTGTGAGGAGATGGTGGTGGGGAGAGATGGTGGTGGTGTGTGAGGAGATGGTGGTGGTGTGTGGAGATGGTGGTGGTGTGTGGGGGAGATGGTGGTGGTGTGTGGGGAGAGATGGTGGTGTGTGGGGAGAGATGGTGGTGTGTGGGGAGATGGTGGTGGTGTGTGGGGAGAGATGGTGGTGGTTTGTGAGGAGAGATGGTGGTGTGTGGAGAGATGGTGGTGGTGTGTGGGGAGAGATGGTGATGGTGTGTGGGGAGATGGTGGTGGTGTGTGGGGAGAGATGGTGGTGTGTGGGGAGAGATGGTGGTGGTGTGTGGGGAGATGGTGGTGTGTGGGGAGATGGTGGTGGTGTGTGGGGAGAGATGGTGGTGTGTGGGGAGATGGTGGTGGTGTGTGGGGAGATGGTGGTGGTGTGAGGAGAGATGGTGGTGTGAGGAGAGATGGTGGTGGTGTGTGGGGAGAGATGGTGGTGGTGTGTGGAGAGATGGTGGTGGTGTGTGAGGAGATGGTGGTGGTGTGGGGAGAGATGGTGGTGGTGTGTGGGGAGATGATGGTGTGTGGGGAGATGATGTTGTGTGGGGAGAGATGATGGTGGTGTGTGGGGAGAGATGGTGGTGGTGTGTGGAGAGATGGTGGTGGTGGTGTGTGGAGAGATGGTGGTGGTGTGTGGGGAGAGATGGTGGTGGTGTGTGGGGAGAGATGATGGTGGTGTGTGGGGAGATGGTGGTGGTGTGTGGGGAGATGGTGGTGGTGTGTGGGGAGATGGTGGTGGTGTGTGGGGAGATGGTGGTGGTGTGTGGGAAGATGGTGGTGTGTGAGGAGTGATGGTGGTGGTGTGTGGGGAGATGGTGGTGGTGTGTGGGGAGAGATGGTGGTGGTGTGTGGGGAGAGATGGTGGTGGTGTGTGGGGAGAGATGGTGGTGGTGTGTGGGGAGAGATGGTGGTGGTGTGTGGGGAGATGGTGGTGTGTGGAGAGATGGTGGTGGTGTGTGGGGAGATGGTGGTGGTGTGTGGGGAGAGATGGTGGTGGTGTGTGGGGAGAGATGGTGGTGGTGTGTGAGGAGATGGTGGTGGTGTGTGGAGAGATGGTGGTGTGTGGGTAGAGGGTGGTGGTGTGTGGGGAGATGGTGGTGTGTGTGGGGAGATGGTGGTGTGTGGGGAGAGATGGTGGTGGTGTGTGGGGAGATGATGGTGGTGTGTGGGGAGATGGTGGTGGTGTGTGGAGAGATGGTGGTGTGTGGAGAGAGATGGTGGTGGTGTGAGGAGAGATGGTGGTGTGTGGGGAGATGGTGGTGGTGTGTGGAGAGATGGTGGTGGTGTGTGGAGAGATGGTGGTGTGTGGAGAGATGGTGGTGGTGTGAGGAGAGATGATGATGGTGTGTGGGGAGATGGTGGTGGTGTGTGGGGAGATGGTGGTGGTGTGTGGAGAGATGGTGGTGTGTGGGTAGAGGGTGGTGGTGTGTGGGGAGAGATGGTGGTGGTGTGTGGGAGATGATGGTGTGTGGGGAGAGATGGTGGTGGTGTGAGGAGAGATGGTGGTGGTGTGTGGGGAGATGGTGGTGGTGTGTGGGGAGATGGTGGTGGTGTGTGGAGAGATGGTGGTGTGTGGGTAGAGGGTGGTGGTGTGTGGGGAGATGGTGGTATGTGGGGAGAGATGGTGGTGGTGTGTGGAGAGATGGTGGTGTGTGTGGGGAGAGGGTGGTGGTGTGTGGGGAGAGATGGTGGTGGTGTGTGGGGAGATGATGGTGGTGTATGGAGAGATGGTGGTGTGTGTGGGGAGAGGGTGGTGGTGTGTGGGGAGATGATGGTGGTGTGTGGGGAGATGGTGGTGGTGTGTGGGGAGAGATGGTGGTGGTGTGTGGGGAGAGATGGTGGTGTGTGTGGGGAGAGGGTGGTGGTGTGTGGGGAGATGATGGTGGTGTGTGGGGAGATGGTGGTGGTGTGTGGGGAGAGATGGTGGTGGTGTCTGGGGAGATGGTGGTGTGTGGGGAGATGGTGGTGGTGTGTGGGGAGAGATGGTGGTGTGTGGAGATGGTGGTGGTGTGTATAGAGATGATGCTGGTGTGTGGGAAGATGGTGGTGTGTGGGGAGAGGGTGGTGGTGTGTGGGGAGAGATGATCTTCCTCAGTCCTTGGTCTGCATACTCCGCCCGCGACTAACGCAATATCGATGACAAGACGAACGCAAGAACGATCATAAATAACAATCATTCCGTGTAATTGGGTGAACGATTTCAGGACTATCGGCATAGCGGTCATTTGCGATTGTTTATCATTAACTGTTGATCATAAAAAAATCTCTGTGTGTAATAGTGCCCTAAGTGTAGTGTGTAGTGTAAGGCTTGTAACCCATTCTCTGCCGGCCAGTTAGGCTGGGTTCACACTACGTTTTTGCAATCCGTTTTTTTCATCCGTTTTTTTGCAAAAAAAGGATGAAAAACAGATGCAGAAAAACAGGTGCATGTTCTTTAATGGACACAAAAATGAGGACGACTACGTTTTTGTGTACGTTAAAATAAATGGATCTGTGCTTTTTTTTGTTAGAATGGAAATCAATGGAAAAATGGATCAGAATGGAAGCACACAAATGCATCCGTTTTTCTTCCGTCCCCCCCCCCGCCCCCCCAAAAAAACGGATGAAAAAAACGTAGTGTAAACCCAGCCTAACACTGATACAGAGTAATACATAAAGCAGTGTCACAT